>NW_026930514.1:0-25000 GCF_032062105.1 Saccostrea cuccullata | reverse complement strand
TATGACTGCATTAAATGAAATAAAAGTGCATCAATGATAAGATTGCTTGACATTTCATTCATCAACCCATCCTCCTAGAATTAGGAATGAAAATCATTCAAAGAGATGGACCACATTAAAGTATTTGTATATAGGCTATTAACATATTTTTTTAAAAATGTAAAACAAGCAGTAGTTTGCATACATGTCATGAATATAAACAGGGGTCTGGGATGGGGTGAAGGGAAGGATCGAGTTCCTGTCTCTTTACGTCTTAATGGTTGAAAACTCCTAAAATGAATGTTGACCTCAAATCCAACTTGTCCTCATTATTTTTCAAGTGGGGGTGTCTCCATTTGAGTGAAAAATTCCTGAGAGGGATGTTTAACAACAAACAAACAATTAAATGACATAAAAACACAATATTGATTTGTGTTAAGAAATATGCAGGGGATTTTTTCCATCATAAATCTTCTTCTCAAGAACAGCAAGGGCATTATTGTCCCCCGTTTTGGGGGAAAGGGAGGGAACATTATACACTTATTTAATGACTACGAGGTAAACAGTCAAACTGTTGTCCCGAGGTAGTGGGGGAGACCTGGGAAACTGTTGCCCAAGGCCGAAGGCCAAGGGCAACAGTTTCCCAGGTCTCCCCCACGTACTACTGAGGGACAACAGTTTGACTGTTTCACCGAGTAGTCATTGAATAAGTGTTTTATTACCTAACCTACTATATAATTAATTAAATTGGAATATAAACACACAAACAATCAATAAAAAGTTTTCACAATTGTTTATTCACATACTTGTCTATTAATTAGCTGAATACATAATATAAAGACTAAATTAATATTTTTATTTTTAAGTAATACTTAATAAATTTATTGTTTGTGTGTTTTGATTAAATTTAATTCATTATAGAGCAGGTAAATAGTGATGTCGTGATCATCAAAACGCTTGAATATCACAATGACGCTTTAACCAGTCAACAGTTCATTCTGTGGACCGGTCAACAGTTCACTGTTTCATGATCACACAAAAACATAAAGTAAACCGTGAAACAGTTCAAAATGCCTAATTATAATTTAGATAGTAAGTTAGGTAATAATAAATCTTATTTGTCTGTCAGTCTGGCCATCTTTGACCAGTTTACCAGTTTATTAACATCTCTTTTGTTGTTATTTAACAACATAGAGATCAAGAGATCATAGAGACAGTATGTGCATCTGTCACAATAAATTTAACCCTGATCATAACTTTTGAATAATATGAGATAGGGCTTTTATATTTCACATGTACATTACCACAAAACTTTCTAAATGTACTATGATTTTTTAACCCAAGTGAGACCTTGACCTCAAAATTTTACCTACTTTCCAAAAAATAACATTTTAAATTAATCATTTTGAAAGAGAAAAGATATGGCATTTAAATTATACATGTATATTACATGTGAAAAGACTTTTCTAAATATATCATGACTTTTGACTTTCTGATCTTGACGTAGAAGTTCAACCTACTTTTCAAAAATATTATATTATATATTTATATATATATAACTTTTGATTGAAAAGAGATGGGTCTTTCATATTTGACATGTACTTTACCTGCAACAAAATATTTCGAGCATGCGATGATTTCCCCCCTTTGACCTAATTTTCATAAAGTGACATATGATAGGGATGCATATTTGATACACAATCTGCCATAAATTATGGCATCCCATTCACTTAAACACAGAAAGCAAAGGACCACAATTCTTTGAATTTGCATCTATAATCTTGATATGGAAACATCCTCATATAATGTATATTCAAGTTTTTTATGCTACGCCATGATTAGGAATACATGTATTAGTTTTTGTCATGTCTGTCCTCCACCCTTCCATCTGTCTTTCCATCGAGCTCAAAGAAATTACTTTCTAGATATTTTATCAAAGTTCATATGCTGATGCATATACTGATGTAAACTATCCAACTGTGGCAATATTTTTTATGCGCCCGGATCGATAGATCCCGGGCATATATTGTTTTTGTCCTGTCTGTTTGTCTGTTTGTCTGTTTATCTGTTTGTCTGTTGTCAACTTTAACTTTGGCCATAACTTTTGAACAATAAGAGATAGAGACTTCATATTTGGTAAGCATACTCCACTATTAAAGTCCTTTCAAATTACATCAAGGTCAATGACCTTGTGACCTTGACTGTGACCTATATGCTAAAAATAGCTTTTTCCACTGTTTGTCATAACTCTTTAACCATAGGAGATAGGGACTTGATATTTGGTATGCATACTCCTCTAATAAAGCCCTTTCAGTTGACAACAAGGTCAATGATCTTGTGACCTTGACTGTGACTTATATGCTAAAAAAAGCTTTTTACACTTTTTGCCATAACTTTTGAACCATAGGAGATAGGAACCTCATTTTTGGGATGCATACTCCACTGATTAAGTTCTTTCAGATGACACCATGGTCAATGACCTTGTGACCTTGACCGTGACCTAGATGCTAAAAATAGCTTTTTACACTTTTTGCCATAACTTTTTTACCATAGGAGATAGGAACTTCATATTTAGGATGCATACTCCACTGATTAAATTCTTTCAAATGACACCATGGTCAATGACCTTGACTGTGACCTATTTGCTAAAAATAGCTTTTTACACTTTTGGCCATAACTTTTAAACCATAGTAGATAGGGACTTCATATTTGGGATGCATACTCCACTGATTAAGTTCTTTCAAATGACACCACGGCCAGTGACCTTGTGACCTTGACTGTGACCAATATGCTAAAAATAGATTTTTTGAACCTTGTTTCCGCCGGGCGCATAGTGTTTCACAAACACATCTTGTTTACCTTTACTTTCCTTTCACCTTTACTTAACTTTTCTTAAAATTAGTGTTTAGCTTTATTTTAGAGAAACCATAATGATTCAAGTTGTGTAATGAAACTTCACATGATGATACATACTGATGTAAGCAATTAAAGCTTTACAATGCTTCACTCTTTTTTACCTTGACATTTCCTGTGATCTTGACCTCACTGTCTTAGACTAGATCAGTTTTGAATAAACAGTTCAAGATATATTAATCAAACTTCATATGCTAATACATACTGATGAGAGCTATTATTGCATTAACTTATTTTGACCTTGAATTTTCTTTTGACCTTGACCTCACTTTTTAAAATATGTGTTTATCTAAGTTTCAAATAAACCATTAATTATATTTTTATCAAAATTCATTTGATAATAGTAAATTCACACTGATGTAAGCTTTTCAGCTAGAACAACATTTTGACCACAACCTTTCCTTTGACTTCTCTTTTCTTAAAACAAAGTGTTAAGCTCACTTTTATTAAATCATTAAAGATATTTTTATCAAACATAATAAGCTAATATGTATTAGTGAGAGCTATTCAGCTGCATCAAAAACTTCATCTTGCACATTCCTGTGACCTTGACCTCCCTCCTCTTTAATATGTATTTTGCTTAGTTTTTAAGAAATAATTTAAGACATTTTTATGTTTAACATGCACTTATACATAATTTGATGAGAATTTATTATCTATATCCAATTTATTTATATTTTAGTTTCAATTCTGAAAAAAAAACTGTTTAAGATATTTTCATCAAACTTTATACACAAATACAAATTTTAGTTTTTAGTTTTTAGCTCACCTGAGCTGAAGGCTCAAGTGAGCTTTTCTGATCATATTTTGTCCGGCGTCTGTCTGTCTGTTTAGCTGTCTGTAAACTTTTCACATTTTCGACTTCTTCTCAAGAACCACTGGGCCATTTCAACCAAACTTGCCACAAAGCATCCTTGGGTGAAGGGGATTCAAGTTTTTTCAAATGAAGGGCCATGCCCTCATTCAAGGGGAGATAACTGGGAATTAATGAAAATTTGGTGGCATGTTTTAAAAATCTTCTTCTCAAGAACCACTATGCCAGGAAAGATGAAACTTATGGGTTAACATCCTCAGGTAGTGAATATTCAAATGTGTTAAAATCATGACCCCCGGGGGTAGGGCAGGGCCAAAATGGCCGACTAAAGTTTTATATAGAAATATATTGGAAAATTCTTTAAAAATCTTCTTCTCAAGAACCACTGTGCCAGGAAAGATGAAACTTATGGAGTAACATCCTCAGATAGTGTAGATTCAAGTTTGTTCAAATCATGACCCCCGGGGGTAGGGCAGGGCCAAAATGGCTGATCAAAGTTTTACATAGAAATATATAGGAAAATTCTTTAAAAATCTTCTTCTCAAGAATGACAAAGCCATAATTCATCAAATTTATATGGAAGCATCCTCAGGTAGTGAAGATTCAAGTTTGTTCAAATCATGACCCTGGGGGTAGGGCGGGGCCAAAAAGGCCGACCAAAGTTTTACATAGAAATTTATGGGAAAATTCTTTAAAAATCTTCTTCTCAAGAATGACAAATCCATAATTCATCATATTTATATGGAAGCATCTTCAGGTAGTGTAGATTCAAAAATTTGTACAAATCATGACCCCAGGGGGTAGGGCGGGGCCAAAATGGCCGACCAAAGTTTTACATAGAAATATATGGAAAATTCTTTGAAGAAAAGCAAATCCATGATTGATCATGGGATACTTTTGGATTTTAACTTTTCAATTATAAACCAATTTCTACTTTTTCTTAGCTTCAGTACTCAGGTGAGCAATGTGGCCCATGGGCCTCTTGTTTAATGTACCATTAGTAATACACATCTGGCGGGACATTCATGTCCTATAGACATATTTCTAGTTTTTCAAATCATCACCTCAGGCTAGGGTCAGGCCACAATTAGGGATCAAAGTTTTATTTAGGAATAAAAGGAAACACATCTTTAAAGTTCTTCTTTTCAGGAACACCAAGAGCATGATTAATATGGAAATATTCTCAAGAGGTGTAGATTCAAGTTTGTACAAATCATGACCACCAGGGTTAGGGAGGTGCCATATTATTCCAGCCCCTTTTTGCCATCCATATGAAAATTCAAATTTTGAAACCATTTTACACATACACAAAACAAACCAATCATTTTCTAAATGATCATGGTTTAAAGCTATTGCAGCATAAGATATTAGGGAAGTTCTTGAAAGCAGGGTGATTAAACATGTCAAATATATGTAAAAAAAAAAAAATTATAAAAATTCTACCTCGATTTGATCCCCATCCCCCCACCCCCCGGGCAAAATGAAAATTCCGAAACCTTACTGCACATCTACATGACACCACCAACCATCTCTTAAAATATGATAAGGCTGCTGAGTAAAATGTAGAAGGAGTTCAGGGAAGAAGGGGCTTTTTGTATAAAAAAACGTCATTTTTCGACCCCCATTTGATCCCCCGGGGCAAAATCAAAATTCCGAAACCTTACTGCACATCTACATGACACCACCAACCATCTCTCAAAAGATGATTAGGCTGCTGAGTAAAATATAGAAGGAGTTCAGAGAAGAAGGGGCTTTTTGTATAAAAAACGTCATTTTTCGACCCCCATTTGATCCCCTTGGGCAAAATCAAAATTCCGAAACCTTACTGCACATCTTCATGACACCACCAACCATCTCTCAAAAGATGATTAGGCTGCTGAGTAAAATGTAGAAGGAGTTCAGGGAAGAAGGGGCTTTTTGTATAAAAAACATCATTTTTCGACCCCCATTTGATCCCCTGGTGCAAAATCAAAATTCCGAAACCTTACTGCACATCTACATGACACCACCAACCATCTCTCAAAAGATGATTAGGCTGCTGAGTAAAATGTAGAAGGAGTTCAGGGAAGAAGGGGCTTTTTGTATAAAAAACGTCATTTTTCGACCCCCATTTGATCCCCCGGGGCAAAATCAAAATTCCGAAACCTTACTGCACATCTACATGACACCACCAACCATCTCTTAAAAGATGATTAGGCTGCTGAGTAAAATGTAGAAGGAGTTCAGGGAAGAAGGGGCTTTTTGTATAAAAAACGTCATTTTTCGACCCCCATTTGATCCCCCGGGGCAAAATCAAAATTTCGAAACCTTACTGCACATCTACATGACACCACCAACCATCTCTCAAAAGATGATTAGGCTGCTGAGTAAAATGTAGAAGGAGTTCAGGGAAGAAGGGGCTTTTTATATAAAAAACGTCATTTTTCGACCCCCATTTGATCCCCTGGGGCAAAATCAAAATTCCGAAACCTTACTGCACATCTACATGACACCCCCAACCATCTCCCAAAGGATGATTATGCTACTGTGAAAAATGTAGGAGGAGTTCAGGGAAGAAGGGACTTTTTGTATAAAAAACGTCATTTTTTGACCCCCATTTGATCCCCCGGGGCAAAATCAAAATTCCGAAACCTTACTGCACATCTACATGACACCCCCAACCATCTCCCAAAGGATGATTAAGCTACTGTGAAAAATGTAGGAGGAGTTCAGGGAAGAAAAGTGTGACAGACGGACGGACGGACGGACGGACGGACGGACGGACATGAGTAACAACAATATACCCGAACTTTCTTTCGAAAGTGCGGGTATAATAATATCCAAAAGCACAAATCTCTTTAAACTTTATAGATATCCATACAGGCTTTGTAAAGCTGACAGGGTTTTTTATTATATGAATATATGCTTGTTCCAAAAATCATTAAATAAGAAAGCAGGAAGTCTTTTGTACATGTGGATATCTGATTCAGCAAATGTAAGCAATTTATGGCTTCTTTCAGTTTTATGGTTCTCATCTGAAGGACTGTTCTCCACATCCCGCAGTTGGTTCTAATGGAGTAAGGCCTTGGTTATAAAAAACACACTTGCATCAATGATTTTATCTTTAATTTGCCTAAATTTCAATGATTTTATCTTTAATTTGCCTAAATTTTTCTTTTTTTCTTGGATAAAGAAAGAGGGTGTATATTAAGGCATGGACAATCCCCCGTTCTGAGACAAAATACTTCCAATCTCAATGTTCAAATTTCACAGAAAAAGTTATATTTTTCTAAAATCATGTTCTCAGTAATGTCATCTTCAAAACATTTTATCATTTTATTTTACTGAACGACTTATTATTTGATAATCTTTTATTTCAAAATTGACAGTTAAGCATATTTCATGGAAGATGGGTTTACTGGAGCTATAAACAAGAGGCCCATGGGCCACATCGCTCACCTGAGAAGCTTTGACCATTCTGTTCTTTACCAGATTTCCCCCTTGTTATACATAATGCATCCCCACCCTACCCCACTGATCATAATTTAGACATTTTGAAATCTACACTACCCCATGATCCTTCCATGGGCACATATGTTTCAGCTTTTTTGGCCCAGTGGTTCCTGAGAAGAAGATTTTCAAAGATTTTTCCTATATATTTCTATGTAAAACTTTGATTCCCTATAATGGCCCCGCCCTTCCCCCGGGGGTCATGATTCCTACAATTTAGAATTTACACTACCCCAGAATGCTTCCACATAAGTTTCACTTTTTCTGGCCAAGTGGTTCTTGAGAAGAAGATTTTCAAAGATTTTTCCTATATATTTCTATGTAAAACTTTGATTCCCCATTGTGGCCCCGCCCTTCCCCGAGGGTCATTATTTGAACAATTTAGAATCTACATTATACCAGGATGCTTCCACATAAGTTTCAGCTTTTCTGGCCCAGTGGTTCTTGAGAAGAAGATTTTCAAAGATTTTTCCTATATATTTCTATATAAAACTTTGATTCCCCATTGTGGCCCCGCCCTTCCCCTGGGGGTCATTATTTGAACAATTTAGAATCTACATTATACCAGAATGCTTCCACAAAAGTTTCAGCTTTTCTGGCCCAGTGGTTCTTGAAAAGAAGATTTTCAAAGATTTTTCCTATATATTTCTATGTAAAACTTTGATTCCCCATTGTGGCCCTGCCCTTCCCCCGGGGGTCATGATGTGAACAATTTAGAATCTACACTTTACCAGGATGCTTCCACATAAGTGTCAGCTTTTCTGGCCCAGTGGTTCTTGAAAAGAAGATTTTCAAAGATTTTTCTTATATATTTCTATATAAAACTTTGATTCCCCATTGTGGCCCCACCCTCCCCCCGGGGGTCATGATTTGAACAATTTAAAATCTACATTATACCAGAATGCTTTCAAATAAGTTTCAGCTTTTCTGGCCCAGTGGTTCTTGAGAAGAAGATTTTCAAAGATTTTTCCTATATATTTCTATGTAAAACTTTGATTCCCCATTGTGGCCCCGCCCTTCCCCCGGGGGTCATGATGTGAACAATTTAGAATCTACACTATACCAGGATGCTTCCACATAAGTTTCAGCTTTTCTGGCCCAGTGGTTCTTGAGAAGAAGATTTTCAAAGATTTTTCCTATATATTTCTATGTAAAACTTTGATTCCCCATTGTGGCCCCGCCCTTCCCCCGGGGGTCATGATTTGAACAATTTAGAATCTACACTACCCCAGGATCCTTTCATATAAGTTTCAGCTTTACTGGCCCAGTGGTTCTTGAGAAGAAGATTTTTTAATGACCCAACCCTATTTTTGTCTTTTCTTGATTATCTCCCCTTGCGAGGGGATATGTCCCTTCATTTTTACAATTTAGATTCCCCATCACCCAAGGATGCTTTGTACCAAGTTTGGTCAAAATTGGCCCAGTGGTTCTTGAGAAGAAGTCGAAAATGTGAAAAGTTTACAGACGGACAGACAGACAGACGGACAGACGGACGGACGACGGACAAAATGTGATCAGAAAAGCTCACTTGAGCCTTCGGCTCAGGTGAGCTAAAAATGAATTTTGAACATGAATTGGTCAAGTCTCCATTTTTTGTTAACACTTAAATGATGGAAACGTAACTGTGAAATCTATTTCATTTGTCCAAAAAATGGAATATGCATGAAGCCATTCTATATGAAAATCGCAAATTTCTGAAAAAATGTACGCTTCCTTTAAATCACATTGACAGACGTCTATAATGCATGTACTTCATAGCATAGTGGTTAAAGTGCTTGGTCTTGGCCTAAACCCTGCGCTATGGAGAGAGTTTGAGTCATACATGAAGCTTTTTCTTTTTTGTTTTCACATATCATAAAAACATGAGTGAAAAATAAATTATTAATAAAATATTAAAGCAGTGAAATACAGAATTAAATGTGTAAAGATGATATACACAATATAATATTGAAAAATACAACTTTTAGAATCGAGAAATGTCTTTCCTCAGAGTGGGGGATTGTCCTCACCTTGTACGCCTCCATTCTTTAATATTTATGTATATATCTGTTCCTTACCTCACACTGTGGACAGTTTCCTACAAGAAAGATCTCTTGTACACAGATGGATCCTTCCAGGATAACGATTCTGTATCCAGCTAACTGACCGCTCACATTTACAGGTTTTTCAAAACTAATCATAAAACCTCTGCCACCAATATCACTTATATTCAACTTTGTTGGAGGGGTAGATACTAAAATTGGAAATAAATAAGAATGCCAATATTTCAAGAAAAACTACCTTGTTTAAATTTTTTTTTTAAACAGTGCTTTAAATATACCGGTAATGATGATCTTTTTCATATCAAACATTGATTTATTTACTTATTATACATGTATAGTTTTATTGATACATAAATATCAAATTCAATAAACAAAATGGTTTAGTAACAATAAAAATCTTCAATATATTTTATACTAGCTTCTATACATAAATTTAAACAATTGTATTAGTTCTTAATATCTGCATTTATCCCGCTTCAGACAAATTTGTCGATTACTGATTGGATAAAAGCTAATCACGTGAACGCCCTGAAATTTTCCGTATTAGGTCTCAGTTTCCGTATTACGTCTCGGTCGAGGCGTAATGTGAAAATCGGGCACGCGATTCCGTTCGAAGCGTTGTTATTGTAAATAAAAATGGCGGCTAAGAAACGGTTTACGTAGGTAGTTTAGTTAATTTTCTTGTTAACGTAACATTTTATGTTGATTGTTATTGGATTAAAACTTAATATTTTCGTAATATGCACAAATATTTTTTTTATATTGTAAAAGGTCTTCAGCGGGATAAATTCGTAACACAGTCAGTTAGTGACCTAATACGGATTCATACAGGGTGTGAAATGGAAATCCGTATTGGGACTCGGCTTCGCCTCGCCCAATACGGATTTCCATTTCAGACACTGTATTAATCCGTATTAGGTCACTAACTGACTGTGTAACTAATATTATCCCTACTACAGTGTATTGCGGAGATTATAGAGCTAGCTTACTAGTAGTCTACATCCCCATTATGTAACTGCATGATCATGGCATTCCTCTATTTGAGAAGAAAATTTAGGAAGACTTTTCCAGATATGCCCATGCAAACTTGAACTGCCCAATGTAGCCCAACCCTATTCCCAGGGGAGAGAAACAAATTTTAATATTCAGTATCTGAGGATGCCTCTAAATGAATATGATTAATCATGATTTTTCAATTCCTGAGAAGATTTCAAAATATCTTATACACTCATACTCATGTAAAATTGTCATGTTTAACATTTATTTATATCTTGTTGTGTAAGTAAACACTCACTATCTCAGCTATTATGCTAACCTTATAGATCAATAAAGCAAAATTAATAAAAATAAATATCTTTCAGACTTTTAAATTTTTCATGTCTTTAACTCTCCAATTTTTGAGTCCCTATTCCTATATTCTGTATAGCGGGTTTTTTTTTAGTGGGGTGCTAATTTTTTTGCGTTTTATGGTAGCCCGCTTAAATTTTGATCGCTAATATAGTCAGTACCCTTCTTAGTGTTTATTTGTAATGAGCTGAAATCTTGTCTGCTAAAATAAATTAGGCAAAAATTATTGGCACACCTTCAAGCAGACAAAATGCCAAATTTTACACTTCCAAGAAAACCAAAAATAAACAAGTGACTTTCAGTTGCTCCAACTAATACGCAAAGTTTTTGCTCTCTAGTCAGTTTGTATATTCATTTACCTCCAGCCTTAGTTGAACAGTTGATAACCTCACTGGGATCACTAACTTTTTGTGCTTCCTCTGCATCGTTAATTGTCCGGACAGTGAAATTATACATTACCTCTGAAATATAAATATTGAATGACATTAACTTAATCTAATTATTTAAGAAATAAGGTATCATTTTCAAACATCTATCAGGATATAAAACAGGTTGTTCGCAAGATCAAATAAGACTTTATATTATAGTATACTCGTACTAGTATTTGATCTCGTACCATCCCGTATTTATAACCCGATATATGCTTTTAAATGATACCTTATTTCTTATATATCTGTGATGTATTTATATTTTATATTTCCTGAATTATGACTTTCACTGTGTGAAATGTTTTGATTTTGTTAAAGAAATAAGGTATCATTTTCATAAAATCATAAAATTGATCTTTCTCATGCTTATGTTTCCTCATCCTTCACTAATAGTTTGAAAAAAATAGCATTAAGGAATACCTTTACTCAGCGGACTAAAAATTCCACTGATAAGAACGAAAAACCACATATTGCACATTGTACACCTATAATTCTGGTGTTAAATTTCAATTTCAAATTACTAGGTCAATGACCTACTTTTCATGCTAGTGGCCCCTGAGTATTTTACGGGAAATACCTCAATTCTTCACACTATGACCAATATTTTCTTCACTCACAAATATTACAAGTAACAAAGCTTTTTAGATAATGAAATATTAAAGCAATTGAACAGTGTTGCTTCATATAAAGAAATGATTAGAGTTTTGACCATAAATTTGATAATTATTACAGTCCGAATTTCCTCTGTCATCTTTATATTTTTTCCCCATTTATAATCGAATATTAAAAAAATCTGACTGATAAGAACTCAAAATTATTTATAGAATCAGGTTACTTTTGTTGCCCTAATTCTCATGGTATTAACATTATATGGGGTCAATGATCAAATAATTGAGATATGTTGTCTGGAATGGTTTTTGTTCATATTTTTGAATTTCTTTATTTCATAGAATTCAATTATTTTCCATAATTTATTAGCTTTAACGCATATAATATTTGTGAAATGATGTTCAAAAACACATGTAACCTTTACATTGTGATTAATATTGCAAGAAATAAATGATTTTGACAAAAATGAAAAATTAAAAAGTTAGTCTGAATTTCCTCTGCATTGCCATACATTGATTTTTGTTCCCGAATATTTTCTTCAAATAATAAAATATTTAATGTTTTAATTGATATTTGGTCAAAACTAAGTAATTTTATGCATTTAGAGCAATTTTTGATTTAACATACATATTATACTTTACAAAATTTCCTTTCTATTTTCTGAAACGTGAGTAAACGTCATCCTTAAATGATTCTACTACTACCTATGTATCAGGTTTCATTTGCTGTATTAAAACTGAAAAAAAATACCTTCACTTAACCCCATGACATTGTATTTTGTCACATTGTCTGTGTGTTGATAGTAAGACCTCCAGGATTTACGTGAATCTGATACATCACAATCTCTCCATTAGGGTTCGTAGGAGGCTCCCAAGATATTTCTAAAGAGATGTCCTTTGGATGTTGTGGACAATTTACATTAATAGGTGGACCCGGTCCTTAAAAAGAAAAAAAATATAATTGATAAATATTAACAAAGGCAGGTGCTAACATACCTCAGTATTCTCTTGAGTCAAATGAAAATTTTTTTATATTCTTACTAACAAAATGTTATGTTATATTTTCATCAGAATTGTTAGCAGTATAAAATCTTCTTCTTACTTGTTGGGTTAATTCTGATTGTCTCTGTGTGTACTGCACTCCTCTTTTCACCAGTTGGTTCATTTGATGTACCACTGATTGTCACGATACTGACAACATAGTATTTACCAGGAGTTAATGTCTTTGTAAAATGGGTACACTATTACTTTCAAAACAATATATTGTTGCTGTCTAAATCACTTCATATCCCTTGTTATTGATCATTGAAATGAATACTTGTTAAAGTCACCCTCATGACTCAGTGGTTAGAGCTTTCACTGTGTAATATAGAACCTTTCGGTGGAAGTGGATTTCAAAGTCATTAAAACATATATCAGAAACTAGAGCAAGCTCGTTGCAAAGCAACGAATAGGTCTTCTGTTGGAGCTATGGACATGACGCAGTTGTATAAATAATGGACTAAACATTATGTGAAAAATGTCTTCTCAGTATGACCTCAATGATAAATTGCAAAGTTGTGTTAAACATTTTTGTATCGTCAGTGACCTAGATTTGCTAGAAAGACCTTTGATCAGGGTCATGACACGACCTCCAATCATAATTTGATGTTTACTGACAATAGACGTACGTGAACGTAATAAACAACTGTAGAATAACTGAGCAAAATGACAGTCTTTTCAAACATCAACTTTCTGTATTTATGTAGCATCACTCCCCAAACCCCTTTACAAATAAATGAGATTAAAATAAAAGCTATTCAAAGATGAACAAAGATCTGACAGGAAAAACAAACTTTTCTGTAAGTTAGCCCTGAATGTTAAAATGGCCTTAGCGTTTACCCTGATAAGGTGAATTTTAATTGACATATTCATATAAATTATTTGGAACTAAAGTAAAATTGTCCAAATTGAAATGATAACTTTATATATCATCCAAGGTCGCCCTCATAGCGCACTGATTAGAGCGTCTGTTCTAAAATAAGGGTTGCAAATAAGGATTCATCCTTACATCGTGGGTTCGAATCCCACTGTGGGACGTTTGAAAACTGTATAAAACAAGGCCCCGTGTCGCTTAAGGTGCTGGCACGAAAAAGATCCCCCTCCCCCCTCAATGACCTTAAGTGCTGATTATAGGATATTTGAAGCTCTCCACCGGTAAAAGCATGATGGCATCTCCGTTCGAGTGAAATAAAATTCTTGAGAGGGACGTTAAAACATATCAATCATATCCCCCCCCCCCCCAAAAAAAAATGATTCAAGAATTTTGCCTATGAAATATTTCGTAGGGGTGTTGAAAGTTTAGGCTACGTACAACTATCAGTCCATTGAATAAGAATATTTATTTCTAAGTTTGGAAAGGGCGTGGGGTGCATGGGGGAGTTATGGTGTATATGTAATACATTCGAGATTATTATTATTCCGTTAGACAGAAAGGCCCAAGGAGTTGTGATTTGCTGATCATGATCTAAAACACATTGACAAACCCAAACCACATGGTTTTATACACGTCCTTCAATTAATTTATTCATAATTATTTTCCTTGAAGGAGAAATGCATGGATAAAGATAAAAGAAAATTCCTGATGTACAATAGCATCCATGCATGGACTTTTAGTACTTACATATTGTGCTTTAAGTTGAATAAAATCAACAAATAAATTTAATTTAAATAAGAAAGGGGGGTTATGTTTAATAAAATAAATTAGACAATAATTGATACTTGAACAAAATGTCTCTCTCTCTTGCCTTCTTTCGTACATTTATTTTTTTAAACCAGGAAAAGTAATGTGTGTTAGATATAAGTTCATAATTTTAAAGAAAATACTGAGTTATATATGATAAACGATACAAATGGTTTGACTATGGTGCCGGATATTATTTAAATTAGGTTGTAAAGGTGTACATGATAAGTTTTTGATATTCAGTAGCTGCAGATTGTTATACAAGTTCTTAAATTTTCGATTCTGGACATAGGATGCGAGTTTATTACTACTTACATGTACATTGTATAACTTGGTACCGATATTTAATCACGGGAACAAAATTACAATGTTAGCACACTACCGGGTATACTAATCATTTACAGGATTTGAATAAATTATTTTACAAATTAAGTTCATGGCTTTCAAATCTTGAATTATTTTTTCAGCTTTACTAGTATCGAACTTGTAATATAAGTATGCATGGTGCAGCACAGAATCCACTTTCGAAGTTTACACGTGCCGGAGTTAACTATCGATGTTTAATCCATTTCATTGGCTATAATTCTATCCCTATGATTCGGAAGATTCTCTTTAAAAGTTTAAAATTGGTATAGACATGGTAAAAATCTGTGATGGAAAAAAAATGTGTTTGGGAAAATTTGTGTTGAAAACGGATTTATTTGTGTGTGAAAAGGGCAAAGCTTATGTATTTAATTCAATATTGGTTGAAGTAAAGTAACCACAGATCGCTATAGTCCTAATTACGCAATGAATCGTCAAAATAAAAAGTAAAATTAAACATGGAGCTAACGAACATCTAAAAACTGAAGACTGATTAATATGATTAATGTACTGAGTTCATGTAAAGTAAATGCCCCAGGGTTTTGTGCTGAAGTCAAACCTAAGACAATTTAAGATTTTTTTAAAGATTCGATTTACTTAAAGAAAATAATATTTTCCCGTAAGTTTGTAAATTAGACACGTCTACCACCCGGCGAAATTAATGTCAACAAGCGATGGAAAGAATGGTTGGTCGCGTAATTGTAAACAAACACAAAACCTAGATAGCTGTTTTAGTTAAAATATGCATCACGTTCAAATTTAAAACAAATCTAAGCCACCATATTAATCTCAAATATTCGACAATAAGAATTTTTCATTAATTGTCGTGTTGTAGAAAGGTTTTAATATATCAATTATTTTGCCTACGACTGCAGGGTCAATGGTTCACCGTGGAGTGTCGCTTTAGATTTCTCGGCCGCGTGTAATTGACGGATAGATTACGTAATGGTATACACGCTTAGAATCTGTGTTCCAGGTGAATGTGAGAATCAAGCAATAAATAATGGTGTATTATTTGACTCTTTAAAAAGTTTCTATGAGATCTGGGTGTATATTGTTTTCATTTAAATTGTTTGTGTTCATTTTAAACAAAGAAAAGATACTCCTACTTCTATCACTCTCTCTCTCTCTTGGAAAGATCTTTATTAATAAAAAGAAAAAGTTGCCATCGAATACTCTGTACCGGAACCAAAAAACACATTTAAAACCTAATCAAAAAAAAAAAAAATATGATCAGCGTTGCAAAATATTTATTACTTATGGCATGTTTATTTCAATTATACGCATAAAAAGTTCTCCTTCAATAGCAAAATGAGAACGGTGCCATGTTTACGGATCTAGTTTTTTTCCTACCATACACAAGACTCGAACAAAATAATATTTTAATAGGCCAGAAATGATATAGGAACAATTTTATCATCGACAACCATATCAAAATATATAGTATTACCGTTTTTGAGTTATAAAGCAAAAAATGTCAAGTCCCATAGATCCCTAATTTTAGGGACCAGCCCCTTTTAAATGATATCAAATGAAAGCTCTTTCAATTATGCACATCTTTTATTCAATATGTCTTAACAAAATATTTTTAGTTTTCAAGATAAAAGGTAAAATATGTGTAATTTTTCGCTCTTTTATGCGTTCTAATTTTTTGACCCCTATATAGCGCCATTTTGAATAAAGAAATCGAAAAACAAAAACTGGCATGCAGATCTTTAATCCTTCTGCTATCTAAATCAGTAGAATTTCTGCTCCAGTTTTTGTGGTCTCTGAGCCTTTATCTGGAAATGAAAGCCTATAAATTTTCATTTAAAGGGAAATAACTCAAAAGCGGGAGTATATTTTTGAAATATAAGACGGCATTCTGATAGAGTGTATCGATGTGTATAATGTCTGAAAATTTGAGCAAAATCCGATGAGAAATGAGTGAAATATGAGGCCTCAAAGTTGGCGTCTAGGAAAAGGAGAAAAAAAAAAGAATAATAAGAACTAGAGCTAGCTCGTTGCAAAGCAACGAGTAGGTCTTCCGTCCTGTTTGACCGGAAGTAGCTTTCTTTTTTAACAAAAATGAGAAATAATGCCCAAAAATGCTTTAAATCCTATAAAGTTATGTTAATTAATGCAAAAATAAGCAATTTTTTGCTACTTCCGGTTTAACCGGAAGTGACGATGATGGACGGAAAATTAATTTTTATGCTCCGAGAGACATACGTTACCCAAAAACTTGTCAAGAAGGCAAAAATACGCATTTTTCCACTACTTCCGGTTTGGCCGGAATCTGTTTGGTTTTGAACCGGAAGTGCCGAAAGTGACATCAAAAAAGAAAGCAATGAGCTAAGTCGTCTCCAGTGACTTTATAATTTCAATTTTGCATCAAAAACCTTCAAAATAAGCCATTTTTGGCTACTTCCGGTTTGACCGGAAGTGACGCCGACGGATGGAAAATTAATTTTTATGCTCCCAGAGACATATGTTATCCAAAAACCTGTCAAGAACGGCAAAAATACACGTTTTCCGACTACTTCCGGTTTGGCCGGAAGTGACGACGCCGGACGTATTTTGACGACTCTAATAGATAAAGCTTGACATTTTGAACAACTTTGCTTCTTTGACGTATTACAAATTCTCAATACTTTTTGAGATTTAAAGAAAAAACTTTTGGCCCCTCTAGGCCCCTCATTTTAGGGGCCAGCCCCTTTTACAAGATATCATTTGAAAGATCTTGAAATTCTACACTTCTTTTGTTCTATATGTTTTAACAAAATATTTCCAGGTAAAAATATATCGTAGAAAAGGTGTTTAAAATTTTGAAATTCGCGATAGCACAATTTTCGGGCCCTAGCGAGCGCCGACGTGCGGCACTTCCGATAAAAATGAAATACATTTTGCACATCTATAGACTTAGGACTATCATACCTCAAAGTTTCATGATTCTATCTTGAGCCATTATTGAGAAAGTCTGGAGACAACCTGACCCTTCAAAAACGATAAAATCGACAATATCTCCAAACCGGAAGTGACGTCATCAAATCGGAAAAAAATGCATAAGGTTCAAGTTATGTTGCATAAGTCCTGAAAGTTTCATGAAAATCCATCAAGCCGTTTTTAAGAAATCGCCTGCACAAAATCGGTAAGAAAAAAAAGAATAATAACTAGAAACGATCTCGTTGCGAGCAACGAGTAGGTCTTCTGTCCGATTCCGAAAAATAACCTATAAAATAACCTATAACATATTTTGGACACACTGGTAATTGAAACGGGTCACTAGCGTGAAAATCCAGTACGCTTATCGATTACGCTATTTGAACAACTGCTCTTACTTCACTTGTATGTACATATAATTCTGCAACAGTTAATCTGTCTTGGAATTATGAAAGAAGGGTCACTATTCATAATTTCGCGCCAAACGCAACGAGTAAATCTTAGCAAATTTCTCTTGGAATGTTCATGGTCCTTCGGATGAGACGGTATAGACCGAGGCCCCGTGTCACAGCAGGTGTGGCAGGATAAAGATCCCTCCCTGCTCATTGGCCCTGAGTGCCGAGCATAGGCCCAAATTTGCAGCCCTTAACCGGCAATGGTGCCCTCTCCATATCAGTGAAATATTCTGGAGAGGGACGTTAAACAGTATACAATCAATCAATCAATCGTATAAAGGCAAATAAAACTAAAGCAGTGAAACAGCTATGAATGATTAATTTTTCAATTTTCAATCACGAAAGTTGACTATTCCGATTACTTACACTTTCATGAAAAAGGTGGTATGTTTCACCGAAAAAAAAATGCCCCGATCGCCCTACGAGGGTCAAAAAATAAGATTCCATTATGTTCAATAACTTGCATTGAGAAAATAAAATGTTTATATAGGTCAATTAAACGGTCTTTGAAAAATTGTTATCTTTAAAATAAAATATTTTCTTATTGTAACAGTTGTCCTTTCTATTGATTTAATATGACACAAGTGTGCATTAGAAAACAGTGGTCACGTTTTTTACTTACTACATTCTTGAAAAACTATTAATTATAACTATGATTTCAGCTATGTGTTACCGTGATGCAAAACAAAAGATATAGATATTGTACTTCATTTGCACATTAATTCTTTTCTATTTCTACTTTGAGATACAACCAAAACCAATTAAAGAAGACTTGTAAGTAGACCTTGGATAATAAATGTAGTTTGACACCGAATTGCAACGAACCTTCGACGTGACAATCCAAGTATCCCTACACATTTAATTGCTCCTTATGTTACTTTCGTTCAAGCAAACGCTCGGCTGCCTCTGTAAACCCCTATTGCGAAATGTCGGAATTGACAGAGACCGCCGCCATTAAGATCCCGCTTCAGACTTTTGAATGTTAATATCTCGAGTTCGAATTCATCAATTTACAAACAAATTATATATTCAGCCTAATGAGAAATGTTTCTATCAACCATACAAATATGATTTGAAAACATTGAAAAACAAAAAAGTTCAAAAATTTGAGTTTTTTTCTTTGCATGCCGTTACGACAGGAAGTAGAGACGACGTACAAAAGATCGCGTCTTGGATAGTACTTATCACGATCTATAATCCCTGAAAGTTTCACAGTGATATCTTTTACCATTCTTTAGATTATCCGCAAACAAAATGTCATTTCAAAATCAGAAAATTGTCTGTAACTTGGCACCAGAAAGGAATTTCCAAAAAATCTCCAGGATATAATAACTGCAGATAGCAACACATTGTTCTTGCAAATTTCATAAAAATCTATCCAGTAGTCTTCGAGAAATCACATGACAAAATTTGATGGTCAGAAAAATAATAATTATAACGAGCTCAGGCGAGCTTCAACGCCTTTGCGCTGGAAAGATAGAGACTCAAAAAAGCAATTTAGCAATCCTTCCTCTACCTTCACTGAAAATCTCAAGTCAATATCTTCATTCGTTTTTTAGTGATTGCCCGGACAAGCTGACCCTCTTAAAATCAGTAAATCGTCCATATCTCACGACTGGAAGTGACGACGTACTTATAAAAAATTTCCAATAAGGTTCAGACCAATATCTATCAGATCTGAAAGTTTCGTGAAAATCGACCAAGCCGTTTCCGAGAACTGGCGTGCACAAAAATCGGTAAGAAAAAAATAATAATAACTAGACGAAGCTTGTTGCAAAGCAACAAATAAGTCTTCCGTCTAATTCTGAAGACGATGATATCGAGATTGATAGACATTTACGGTTATGTGTGCAAAAAAACGAGCCATTTACAAATACTTCCGGCCTGACCGGAGATGACGGTATTTTAACGACTTTAAATGATCTCTGCCTCTGCTATTTATTATTTTGAACAACTTTCCTTCTATGATGCTTAACAAATTTGTCAACACTTTTTGAGATATCAATATAAAACGTTTTGGCCCCTCTGGATCCTTTAATTTAGGGGCCAGCCCTTTTTCATAGATATCATTTGAAAGATCATGCAATTCTACACTTCTTTTGTTCTATATGTTTTATCAAAATATTTCTAGGTAAAAAGTTATCGTAGAAAAGGTGTTAGAAATTATGAAATTCATGATAGGACAATTTTCGAGCCATAGCGAGCGCCGGCGCTTCGTACTTTCGGTAGTTGTGATATATAAAGGGCATTTCTCCAAAGGTTGCTCTAGCATCACTGAAAATTTCATGCTTCTGTGTTAAGTGCTTTTTGAGAAAACTGCTGGACAAAGTGACCCTCTAAAAATCACTAAATCGCAGAAAACTCCAAACCGGAAGTGACGTCATCAAAATAAAAAATTTTATGTCTAGACTTTTTAAAGTTTTGTCAACCCAAAGTTTAAAAAAATAAAGCCTTTTTTGAAAAAAATCCCCTACAAAATTAAAAAAAAAAAAAAATAATAAAAATAGTGGAAAAGAAACCTAAGAAAAACAATAAGGTCTTCTGCTGAAGACGGAAGACCTTAATAATAACTAGAGCAAAACCTTAAAGCAACGAGTAGGTCTTCCGTTTTTATTTGGGAAAAGGGGTTTCCCTTTTTTAACAAAAAAGAAAATAACGCCTAAAAATGGTTTGAATCCTCTAAAGCCATGTTAATTAATGCAAAAATAAGCAATTTTTTTGCTACTTCAGGTTTGACCGGAAGTGATGACGACGGACGGAAAATTAATTTTATGCTCCCAAAACATATGTTACCCAAAAAATTGTCAAGAACAGCAAAAATACGCGTTTTCGACTACTTCCGGTTTGGCCGGAAGTAGAGCCGGACGTATTTTGAAAAAAAACCCAATAGATGGAGCTTGACATTTTGAACAACTTTGCTTCTTTGACGTATTACAAATTCTCAATACTTTTTGAGATCTTAAGAAAAAAATTTCGGCCCCTCTCGGCCCTTTATTTTAGGGGCCAGCCCTTTTTTCAAGATATCACTTGAAAGATCTTGAAATTCTACACTTCTTTTGTTCTATATGCTTTAACAAAATATTTCCAGGTAAAAAGATATCGTAGAAAAGGTGTTAAAAATTTTGAAATTCCAAAAGGACTATTTTTTAACCCTAGCGAGCGCCAGCGCTTTGTACTGCCGATAGTTATGATATACCTAATACCCTTTAAAGGTTGCTCTAGCATCACTGAAAATTTCATGCGTCTGTGTTAAGCGCTTTTTGAGAAAACTGCCGGACAAAATGACCCTCTAAAAATCACTAAATCCAGAAAACTCCAAACCCCGGGAAATGACGTCATCAAAACCGAAAAAAATGAATCAAGTTCAAGTAGTGTCTCATTGGTTCTGAAAATTTCATAGAAATCCATTTAGCCTTTTTTGAAAAATCGCGTGCACAAAATCGGTAAGAAAAAAAACAATAATAATAATAAGACTAGAGCCGAGCTCGTTGCAAAGCAACGAGTAGGTTTTTGCCGGGGTTTTACCGGAAGTACATCTGCAACTTTCATTTAAAAAAAAAAGAGTAATGAAGTATAAAAATGGTTTAATCCTCCAAATCTATATTAATTATTGCAATATTAAGCCATTTTTGGCTACTTCCGGTTTGACCGGAAGTGACGTCGACGGACAGAAAATTAAGAGTTAAGCTTCCAGTGACATATGTAACCCAAAAACGTGTCAAGAACGGCAAAAATATGCAATTTTTGACTACTTTTGGGGTTTAAAAGGAAGTGATGTCGCCGGACGTATTTTGACGAAATCATTGATAAACTTGACATTCCCGAACTTTGCTTCTTTCACGTATTACAAATTCTCAATACTTTTTTAGATATAAAAAAAAAAAATTTTTGGCCCCTATTAGCCCTTTAATAGGGACCAGCCCTTAATTGTTGATATTTTTCGAAAAATCGTGAATTCTCTACAACTTTTGTTCTATATGTCTTTACAAAATGTTTACATGTAAAAAGATATTGCAGAAAAGGTGTCAGAAATTTCTAAATCCTCGATAAAGGGCTTTTTTTTAGCCATGGCGACGCCGACATGCCTCACTTCCGGAGGGAAAAAAAGTGGTGTGTGACATATCAGCACACATTGCTCTATCATCGCTGAAAATCTATTGTTTCTGTCTAAAGGCATTTTAGAGAAAAATGATGGACAATGAGACCCCCCGAAAATCACTAAATCGCGGAAATCTCAAAACCGGAAGTGACGTCATCAAAACAAAAAAATTACTTTAGGGGTTTTTTTGATGTTTTTTATTAGTCCTGAAAGTTTATAAAAATTATCCAGCCGTTTTTGGAAATTGGTGCACAAAATGGGAAAAAACAATAATAATAACAACTAGAGCAAAACCCTTTCAAAGCAACGAGTAGGTCTTCCGTCCTGTTTGACCGGAAGTAGCATTAATTTTTAACAAAAATGAGAAATAACGCCTAAAAATGGTTTGAATCCTTTAACGCTATGTTTAAATTTAAAGAAAAAAAAGCAATTTTTTGCTACTTCCGGTTTGAGCGGAAGTGACGACAACGGACGAAAAAATTATTTTTTTGCTTCTAGAGACATTTGTTACCAAAAAACTTGTCAAGAACGGCAAAAATCGGGTTTTTTTGACTACTTTTCCCGGGTTTTGGGCCCGGGAAATGACGATGCCGGACGTTTTCTGACGACTTCAATAGATTAAGCTTGTCATTTTGAACAACTTTGCTTCTTTGACGTATTACAAATTCTTAATACGTTTTGAGATATAAAGAAAAAACTGTTGGCCCCTCTAGGCCCTTAAATTTAGGGGCCAGCCCTTTTTTCGAGATATCATTTGAAAGATCTTTTTAAAATTTTGCACTTCTTGTGTTCTATACGTTTTCACAAAATATTTTCAGGTAAAAAAATATCGAAGAAAAAAGGGGTGAGAAATTTTGAAATTTGTGATAGGTCTATTTTTTGGGCCATGGCCCAGGCCGACAAAATCACCTTTCCGGGATTTGATATACCTGATGCACCTCTCCAGACATAGCTCTACCTAGCCTCAAAGTTTGAAGTTTCTATCTAGAGCCGTTTTTAGGGAAAATTTTGGACAAAATGACCCTTAAAAATCAGAAAATCGACGATATCTCTAGACCGGAAGTGACGTCATCGAAACGGAAAAAAAAGCATAAGGTTAAAGTGATGTTTCCAATACCCCTGAAATTTCATAAGATTTTGTTGAGCCGTTTTGGAAAACGCGGTTTTCACAAAATCGGTAAGAAAAAAAAAAATAATAATAAAAGTGAAAAAGAAACCGAAGAAAAACAATAAGGTCTTCCGCTGAAGACGGAAGACCTTAATAAAAATAGTGGAAAAGAAACCTAAGAATAACAAGAAGGTCTTCCGCTAAAAACGGGAAAACCTTAAAAAGTGAAAAAGAAACCTAAGAATCACTAAAGGTTTTCCGCGAAGCCGGAAGACCTTAATAAAAGTGAAAAGGAAACCTAAGAAAAACAAGAAGGTCTTCCGCTGAAGACGGAAGACCTTAATAATCTTAATCATCAGAATCAGAGAAGGTCTTCCGTTGGAAACGGAAAACCTTAATTACATAGCTCATCTCAATTAATGTTGTCTTTAGTTAAGACAAAGTCCCACATTAAACTAATATTCTATATAGTAGTGTGCAACTCAACATTTATGCAATTTTCATCGTATGGGGTTTGCAGTTAACTTGGAAACAGACTTACCCAAAAAATTTAAAAAAGCAAAGTACTCAGAAGTACAGAGAGCCGGGCTCATTTACAGAGTAGAATGAATTTCTTACATGATTCCCGTTTATATTCCGATGAAAAAAATTATTTTAAAACTATCAATATAAATGATAAGACACTGACAGTGAGTTTTTAAATCCTAATACCACGGTTCATTTTGTCAGAATCAGAATTAATCTGGTACCGCAGTTGAATGTAAACAAACAGGCCAGTTGGTTCCCCCACCTGCTTTACCTCGTATGTGTACAAATACATAAACTATTATCAAAAATCCTTACGCTAATTAAACTATGTTTTTGACTTAGGACTGAAGTTTTAAAATCATTTCTACTAATGTTTATTTATATACTATTAGATAAAACATCGTTTTATTTTTGTTGCTTTATTTAGCGTTTGTATTATCTCAAAAGCGGTTGAGAGTAAGAACTATATTTTTGCACGTAACTTTAAAATGGCGACTATGGGGTTGACTTCCTGCCTTGAACAGGATGACATAAGCCGGCAATTGCTCTTTGAGCAATAAGCCCCGGGTAACTGTCACTCATCCAGAAAATGTAATTCAAACCCAGCATCTTATTTTTAAAAAATAACCTTAACCTGTACACTCATCTAGAAAATGTAGGTTAGATCCAGCATCTGAAGCAAGCCGAATCCTTAGATGTAACATCCACACAAGTTTGGTCAACATAGGGGTTTTTAGTTACTTGGATATGAGACCTTCACCAAAACCTTTAACCTGCACCAGAAACATTAACTTACTCCAAAAACATTTCTTTCCTGAAATTGCAGCACCTGAAACCTTATCTGGTACAATGAAAAACACTAGAAGCATCTTGCATGCATTCTTATCAATGTGCCACATAAAAAAACTGCACCAAAAACTTTAACCTTGAATGCCGAAGCTGGGGTTCACATAAGCCTCCACTTCAATGAGGTGAGATAAAAATACTTAGAATGGTGAGAATAATATATAGGGTATTCATATATGGGTACATCCCACTTTAAAATTTTTTGAATCGATAGGAGAAGAAACTAGTGCAAAAAAAATTTCAAGTTCCTTAACTTGCAGACTTGCATAAAAAAAATGTGCAATTAAACTACCTCACACTTGTTGATAAGGAGTATCTTTCCTACCAAAAAAGTTTG
>NW_026930513.1:0-40775 GCF_032062105.1 Saccostrea cuccullata | reverse complement strand
AGAATAAATCACCATTGTCTTGGCCTATACCAATAACTAGTTGTTTAATGCATAACCATTCTGCTTCTTTGCTGAGTCTTTGTAACACAGAAGGCCAGAGATCAACTGGAACGTCCGAAAAGGCACCGTACCTTTCGTTTTTCTCGAAGTCTTATGGATAGATAATAATAGCAAACAAGCTAATTCAGAGAATTCGTGTCCCCCGCTTAGGGAAAAAGTCGGCTCCCCCTGACTGAATTTGTAGAATTATTAAATGTATACATGTATACTGAAGGAAATAAAATACATGTATGTCAATATGCATATAAAGATTTGATTGCTTATTCTTTATTATGTGTATAGAAGATTTTTTTATATGGAATATTTATCACACTGTAATGATGATTTTATAACCTCATAAATTTTTCATTTCACATGCTGAATACTATCATTTAGTAAAAAAAAAAAAAAAAAAGATAGGCTCGGCCGAGATTCGATCCGGGGACCTCTCACATTTGAAGCGAGAGACATAACCACTAGACCACGGAGTCGCTTTACTCTGAGAGAAGTATATGCAGAACTGAAGTCACATACATGTATATATTCATGTTTTCATGTTCGGTATTCTCAAAATTTTACACAATCCATGGTGTTTGATTTATTTAGCCTTTATTAAACAGTTATAATAGATGTAATAAGAACATAAAGTCCGCTGAGAACCTGTTTTATACGCAATAACTCTCCTCATGCCCCTGCGCTAAAAATAGCGACATGTAATACTATAAATACTAATAAAACAAACGGGGCGGGGCACTTTGAGAGGGGCGAGAGACGTCCTAGGGAGTTTTGGTATAAAATTACATTGCATAAGCTCAAAATCTTCTTGAAATATCGCCCGGAAATGATAGTGTTACACACAGACAGAATGTATAAATTTACGACCTTGAACTTTGACCTTTTGACCTCAAAATCAATAGGGGTCTTCTTTAGGCCACAGGGAGTTGTTATGTAAAATTTCATTGCGATAGCTCAAATGGTTCTAGAGATATCGTGTGGAAACGAAAGTGTTTTAACAGACAGAATTTGCTTATTTATTCAAGTCTCCTATTGGATACTGCTTATTGGATACAAAAAAAAGTGTACACACGAGAGAGCATTATTTGGGTAGTTACTGTTCAAATCCTATTGGATATTAATCCTCGTGTCCGTATTTTATTGGGTTTTTTCTTATTGCTTTTTATTCATTCCAAATTTATTATATATTTAATATTTGTTGGTAAATTCAGACAAGACTGAAAACCTTTGGTTTTGAACCCATATTTTGTCAATTTCTGTGATATAGCTCTTTTATTGTAACACCTAACTAATTTGTTCTTAGCAATAAGGATAAACATCTGTATATTTCAAAATATCTAATATTAAAATATATGAATACCTAAGTGCAAAAAAAAAAAAAAAAAAAAAAAAAAAAAACTGAATTGTGCAAACACAAGTCAACACATCTCAGACTCTGTTCAACCTTTCTTGAATAACAAAAATAAGTATTTAAGGAAAAACCTTTTTGAGTCATGACCAATTAATAATAAGCAAATGCCCATAATATATTGGGCAGAATGAAGGTATCCAACAGGCATTGGTCAGGTGTCCAATATCTGTTGGGTTGATTTTGACGAAGGGATTAAACTACCCAAGAACAATTGAACATGTGTACATTGTCCAATTCTATTTGGGTTTCTTGAATCTCCTCATCAAAATACAACCCAACAGGTAATGGACACATGTCCAACTCCTCTTGGATATCTACATCCCACCCAATAGGTAATGGACACTTGTCCAATTCATCTTGGGTTTCTTGAATTGCTTCATCAGAATACCACCCAACAGGTAATGGACATCTGTCCAAATCCTTTTGGATATCTACATCCCACCCAACAGGAAATGGATACTTGTCCAATTCTTTTTGGGTTTCTTGAATCTCCTCATCAAAATACAACCCAACAGGTAATGGACACCTGTCCAACTCCTCTTGGATATCTACATCCCACCCAACAGGTAATGGACACTTGTCCAATTCTTCTTGGGTTTCTTGAATTGTTTCATAAGAATACCACCCAACAGGTAATGGACATCTGTCCAACTCCTCTTGGATATCTACATCCCACCCAACAAGCAATGGACACTTGTCTAATCCAACAGGCAATCTTGGGTTTCTTGAATCTTTGGTTTCTTGAATCTCCTCATCAAAATACAACCCAACAGGTAATGGACACCTGTCCAACTCCTCTTGGATATCTACATCATCAAAATACACCCAACAGGTAATGGAACACTTGTCCAATTCTTCTTGGGTTTCTTGAATTGTTTCTTCAGAATACCACCCAACAGGTAATGGAAATCCGTCCAACTCCTCTTGGATATCTACATCCCACCCAACAGGCAATGGACACTTGTCTAATTCTTGGGTTTCTTGAGAATCTCCTCATAAGAATACTACTCAACATGTAATGGACACCTGTCCAATTCTTCTTGGATATCTTCATCCCTTCAATAGTATTTAAATAAAAAGGTATTGGACATTCTTCTTGGGTTTCTCAAATTATTTTCATAAGAAAGAAAACCCAATAGGTATTGGACATTGGTTCAACTCCTCTTGGATATTACATCCCAACATTAGAATAAAACCCAACAGGTAATGTTTACTTGTCCAATTCTTCTTGGGTTACTCTTCATTAAGATAGTCAAATTGTAAAATTAGACTGCAAACCCAATAAGTATGACATTTACCTTCCCTAGTTGAATTCAAATTTATCTGCATAAGCATACATAAGTCCAAAACATATTTAATACTTTAATTCTAACACTCCACATCTCATTCAGTGTACACTTTACAAATGATAGGATATATATAAGCATTTTGTGCCTAAACTATTTGGCTTTTAAAGAATTTTATAACCATGTTTGCAAAATTTAAATTCAAATATTGGAACTTGGAGCAAGTCATTACAGGTAGAGCAAGATGCTGAAAACCATATTGATAAATAGATCACACCCTTGATAAAATATTTGCCTTCAGTTGCTAAGATTGTGTTGTATTATATGGAAAATTTCTATAATCCTGTTTATTACAGATACATGTACAATGCATATTTTCCCTGTAATAATAAAAAAAAAATACTTCTGAGATGTAAAAGAATGGATTTAATAGTCACCGATGTTAAAAGATATTACATGTATCTCATTAATCTGGTTTGGAAATCACAAATTTAGTTTTGAAGCCGATTAAACAGTGTCGCACCAGAAAACTCAGTTACAAGTACAATGAATGAATTCGTTGTATCAAAACTTTAAAATAATTGATGCACTATGTCCAAATCTTTTCGACAAATCGGGATAAAGATGTTAAATCAAATCATCACTGTTATAAGTCTTAGAGCAAGAGAAAAGTCATTACATGCCCAAATTTTACATGTAAGGCTTTGATCCTATATTTCAATAAATGTCAAAATGGTTTTATTTTTGTTTCTCTTCCATTCTTTCTTCTTCAGGGTCTCTCATGGCCTATACTGTATGATACCTCCATTGACCCTGCTCTTTTATATTGCCATATGTTTATCCAGTAGCAGTGGTTATGCTCAGGCAATCTTTGAAATATTCCTCATTTCATGCATCTCCTTCAAATCTGCCTCTGTCCTTTTTATTCATTCTGCAATTAGATAAAGGCATTTCTTTGCCGTATAAAACATGCTTTTCGTGACTTACAGTAAGATCACCCTTTATGTTGATCAAACCCAACCAAGAAGTAGAAGTATATTTCTTATTCAGAAATATGTATTGATAAATAAAATGGAAGAAAAACTAAATTCTATCAACTCTTTTTTGTTTCTTCTATGTCTAACTGCATCTTCCTTCGTACCCCCCATCTGCCATAATTTTATCAAAATGGAATCATCATTCAACACACAAAACGATGTTGCATATTAATTAGACAGTTTGTTAGTTTCTGATTGTTAAGAAGGAGATTTTAAAAAGATTTTACACCTATTCCTTGCAAATTTAAGACTTCTAATGTAACACTATCAGTACATTAGGGGTACATAATCTTCAAAAACATCTCTACACTTAATGATAAAGCTTTCATATTAGTATTGTTTTTAGCCCAGTGGTTCTGCTAAAGAGGATTTAAAATTGACCCAAACCTTACTAACTGCTTTGAAATTATATTGACAGGGACAGAGACACACTTGACACTCCATCCCCCCTTCCTGGGGTATGCTTTGCACAAAAGAAGAAGTCTCAATAAGCCATTATCTGTGGTCCCCGGTTTCTCGTCAAATTTTAAACTTTCATTAAAAAGCTTAAGAAGTAAATTACATTGTTCCCTTATGTCTGTAGTATATGCTCCAATGTTTAAAAATTTCAAATAATTGCAAAAAAGAACATGCGAAGCTGTGTTTTGAAGGTGGGGTCCTTTGATTTTCATGAATATCAAAAGAAATTTGTGACAGGTACCCACTTAAGAGCTTTCGTAAACATCGAGCGCAGATTTGTTCAAAGTCGACATCAAAATATAATGTGTATATTATATTTATACAGATTGTGTGAAAATATCTTTGTTGAACAACATTGCGCTCTATGTCTTCTACTTAAAAGTATCATGATTTTGAATCTGTTCGGTGAGTACATTTACATAGGATTAACCTCTTGTTGACCTGCTAAGAATAGATAATATGTCACGTGATTCCATTCCGCCACAGGTGAATACCTTTGGAAAGCGTGTTTACTATAGAAAGCGACACAATCTGGTAGCTCGTATTTGAAAAGTGCAGACACCAGCTTTCATTTTTTTAAATTAAAAAAATGTCTCTGTAGACTTCGATGAATATTACTAATATGTTAAACTTTGACGATTTTCCGGGACATTTTGTAATTCTCATGCACGTTTTAAATCGCAATATTCCTGTTCATTGCGAAAATTAAAGCACACGCGTAGATGTACATAAATACACATTTAATCAATTTCTTGCGAAAAAGAAACAAAATATTATAAGCAGAAAATACCAAAGACGTAATAATTTCTTCACATTTAATCACTGTCTAAACAAATAAACTTGCATACTGACCACTTCAATATTTAAAGCAACTTTATACACTTGTCACGTATTTGGATGCTAGCTGCATGCATATAAAATTTTATATAAACTCGGAAAAACTTCGAATGTATTTATAATCGATATGTATATCGGAATATTCATTGCAGAATTTACAGCGAAGTTAAGAAATATATATACATGTCAGGCAGGTAGTATCTGGGGGACAGGTGACCCATTCTTTTCAGGGATAAATCTTGAGTTCTTCACCCCCATCCCCATTCACCCCGTCCCCCCCCCCCAAAAAAAATTCATACGCCTTTATGCTGCTCCAATATGAATGAACACACATTAATGTTGAAGTTTAATTTTTCAAATAAAAAATGAGCATATTTTTAACTCCTAATTCTACATTAATCGTTTTATCAAATTTATCAAATTCATGTTTTTTTTGTTTTCTTTTTCTCAGCCCCCCCCCCCCTTTACAAAAGAATGGTAGTGTATATCTGTCTGTATTTTCTGTTAATTATTATGCAATCGCTTGTGCTTTTCAAACAATCATATAAAAGAAAGTTATTGTAGTGGGTAAAATATCTTGACATTTTATTCAACAATGATAGCTTTTTAAAAAAATTATTGGGATTAGGGGGATTTTCAAAACCCCGACAAAAAAACCACAAGAACTAAAAAGAGTCCTAAAAGTTAAGAAGAATACCAAAATAAAATTCAAACGTATTGAAGATTATTATTACCCATCGTATATTGTTTAATATTTCTTATCTCACGCTACAATTCATCGGTTTCTTCCTTTATATATAATACCTAATTTAAATGTCTCCGCTCATTTGTAGTTAAGAACCGTAATATGTTCGAATGAATTTGTGTGTTCAAAAAAAATATTCCAAGTTATAAATAATGATTGTACAAAATGTTAATTCTAAATACTTTGTTTTACACAATGAAACTAAAAATAATACCGCATCTTCATGTATATTCTATAAAATAAGGGCAAAAAGGGACCACTCTACTATACTTAAGTGGAAAACTCTTTTAATTAAAATTGACTAAGTTGAATAGAAGTTGAAACAAGAGGCCCATGGGCCTTATAGGTCACCTGAGCATTATGCAACAACTTTCCAGTGATTTAATTTGATTCATGTTTTAAGCAAGATGCTATGGCATTCACAATTTTGATTTGATTCATAACAATACACTTAGCAGTTGCTTAGTTTGTTTACTTAATACCCATAGGCAGGGTGGTTGAACAAAAAATGCTTGAACAAAACAGTGTGTGAAAATAAACTAAATTAACAAATGAACAATGAGAGTTTCATCAAATTGACTGTTGTTCCTTTATATATATAATACCTAATTTAAATGTAATCTGGCGTGTCGGATGCCATTGTGACGCTTATATTTAGAATTCTGTATCAGCAAGACGTTTGTACTTTATTTATGTTTGTTTAAACGTCTTGATGATACAGACTAAAGGACTAAAAATTTAGAATTCTAAAGCCCGGAAATTTTTGGAAATAAAAAAAAAAGTGCGGTAAGGTATCGTGATACTTAATTATATGAATCGATCGGTAGATCTTGAATACTGATATTCACAAGTTATAAATACACATGAACCCCTGTAGGCCTAACACATGTTAAAAAGGCACCCTTGCTTTTCAAAAATATTTTAAATACCAAGTTTTACAGTTTCAATGAAACCCCTAAAATTCACAATTCTGGAAGATTAGGGTCCTTGCATCTAACTACATTGAGGTAGTTCATCTGCGTAACACCCAATGGCAGAGAAGAAAATTTTCAAAGATTTAAAGTATTTTAACTATATAATCAATAGAGCCCCACCCTATCACTAGAACCCCTGACCCTAGGGCCATAAAATCAAAATTTTGGAAGAGGTTTTCTTGCTCATCATAACTATGTACTTAGTTTATTTAATTCCTAGGAGCAGAAAAGAATTTTTTTCAAAGAATTCATGTATTTCCATTATATAATCAATAGAGCCCCACCCTAACACTAGAACCCCTGACCCTGGGGCCATAAATTTCAAATTTATGGTAGAGGCACTCTTGCACATCATAACTATGTACTTAGTTAGTTTATTTAATACTCAGGAGCAGAGAAGATGATTTTCAAAGAATTCAGGTATTTTCACTATATAATCTATAGATAACACCAGAACCCCTGACCCTGGGGTCATAAAATTCACAATTTTGGAAGAGGCACTCTTGCTCATCATAACTATGCACTTAGTTAGTTTATTTAATACTCAGGAGCAGAGAAGAAGATTTTCAAAGAATTCATGAATTTTCACTATATAACTTAGAGCCCCGCCCTAACACTAGAACCCCTGACCCTGGGGCCATTAAATTCACAATTTTTGTAGAGGCACTCTTGCTCATCATAACTATGCACTTTGTTAGTTTATTTAATACCCAGGAGCAGAGAAGAAGATTTTCAAAGAAATAATGCATTTTCACTATATACTTATTTAGCCCCACCCTAGCACTAGAACAATGAATTTCACAATTTTGGTAGAGGACTCAATGTTGATTACAATCATTTTATTGCTTGAAGTGATATTTTTAAAGATTGTTTAATTTTAGTGGTTTTTGCCCCCCCCCCCCCCCGGCCCCAGTATGAAATTCACAATTTTTGTTCCCCTTCACCCATAGATGCTTTGTGCCAAATTTGGTTGAAATTGGTTCAGTGGTTGCAGAGAAGAAGCTGAAAATGTTCAAATGTTAACGGACGACGCACGACGACGGACGAAAACAGATAGCAATAGGTACCTGAGTTTACTCAGGTGACAAAATGTTACAGTAAACAGAATATGTAACTTTCACCACATCAGACATGAAGTAGTGATCCTTAAATAAAATACACCTACAAGATGAAGCTATTTTATTCCTTTGAAGTGATATCTAGTATTGTTTCTTTTTCTGTATGCCACCTGCCAAATGTTATACGCGTATTAACATAACCTATGACAATTAATTTACTTTACAATTAATTAAGTTCTGGGACCAACCCTCAGATGCCCTTAAAACAAATGATTCGTAACTGGCAAAGGTAAAGGGCATCTAAAGAATATAAAATAAAATGATAGTACAAACAAGCAAACAGTGTGCATGAAAATGTTGGCAAACACTAGATAAAATAATAAGGTACTTTCTCAAACTCAACATGAATACTAAAGAAGTTTTAGAAGAATTACACGCTTAGTGTGGACTTCCAGTAAGGCGTGGCATTCTCGACGTTACCTAATTAGCTTCTGAAATTTACACAGCTTCCCTTCACTGTTGAAATATACATATGATAGAAATGCGGCCGAATGTCAACATAAATAGCCAATTAAAAGTTCTCTCACGGCACAGAGGTGGAGCACAAGTTAATCAGGTTATTAATTTCGGTTGCCTAGTAGAAAGTCCAAAGATAGGGTAAAATACTCATATGTAGCTGTATTGAACATACAAAAAGCTTTCCTGCCATTAAAGGTTGGTTGCCTAGTAGTTATGTAGTATGTACCCCCTCTATTTCTTCTAATTTAAGAAGCGAAAATGTCTCTAAAAATCTTATGGTTGGCATGAAGTATTCCTGATCATTTTATTTTACTGATTACTTACAATTGTCCTATTTCTGAGGGTCATCTTCTGATGAGTGTGTTCTCTGCAATGTTCACAACTGAAGTTCCTGTTTGACCTGTTACATATTGAAAATTCTCAATGAACATGATTATGGTTTTAATTTCCATTGCAATTATTGATCACTTTTATTAAAAAAAATCTAAACCAATTTATTGTAACGTAATACTTAGGAAAATATTTATGAAATATCAATGGAAAAAAGGAATCATTATCTCCAGTTATCCTAAAATCACAAGTAAGCATTAATCATATAAATTCACATAGTTACGTAAACTCATTAGCTTTTTGTGCTATTAAATCATAGTCATCGCTGTGCAATAAAGGAAATCAAGTACTAATCCACAGCTTGGTGGCAATAAAGTTACTATCCCGAGTAAAAAGTGACAAGCCCAAATATAGAGGCAAAAATTAAAAAGTAACATTGAAAAAAAGTTCATCGTGAAGAAAGTCAGGGTATTAACTACAGATGATTCTTTTTAAAATTAAAGTTTAATTTAATTTTCGCTAGTAAAATTTAATCATATATAAATTAATGATTTAAAAAAATGAAAAAAAAAAGATTTTAAATATTCCTTTTCTGGTCATTCACTAGTTTGTCTAATTAAAACGAAACAAAAATCATTTTGTTTTCATCTTGAATCATTTAAAGCCATATATGGCGTATGTACAATGAAAATTATTAGACTGAAATTATAAAAACTTATTATTTGTATCATTAATTTATATAAACATGATAAAGATAGAAATTTTCCGTAAATTACAAAATCTAAGTCAATTGCATTATAAAGATATCAAAATTTAATTTGGATTCTCAAAATTTTCTCCGACTTGGAAGAAAATACAAATTTAAAGATTTAAATAACACATTACAGAGAAGATAAAATCGTATTATTAGATGAAACGAGGTGTTCTCCGTGCTCCGAATTGTATGAAAAGCTTTAGTTTAAATGTATTAACTATATTTCTTTACTTAATTTGTATTTTTCAAAAATATATATTTTTGATCACTTACACCATATATGGCTTTAAATAAAAAAAAGGGCAACATAATTGCACGACACTTATCATTGAGCTGATTGAGTAAATGTATAAAATATCTGTGAGGCATATATGTACATGCAAATATTGCTATATTAAACAAAGGAAAGGGGGGAAATGCAAATTAGGAAAAAAAAAGATCGTTTTTAAGTAAATCAGTCTGGTAGTACTGCAAATTGGATGCAGTTGTGGAGAATTATGGATAATAGGAGCATGCTGTCTGGAATATTTCCATATAGGGAATTTAATAGCAAAAAGGAGTGAAAATACCGGTGGTGCTTTTCATGCATTACATGTGTATTCTAAAATTCCGAATAGCCCAAGGGGATTCCTCAGTGCAGAAAACGACTAGCCCCATCCTCAAAAATGGAAGCCCCGGGTGGTAGCGCGATGCTAATTTATTACACACCCATCATGTGAAATAATTATAGTAGCCCTATATCAATTTCAGTATTGTTTTAAATTAATTAAAACAAATGCCAAAAACAATAATTAAAAAAAAAAAATAAAGCAGTCACTAAAAATCAAAGACAGAAAGAAGCACTGTTTTGACTGAACGTTTTTCAGTTATACAATGAATCTCTCAAGTTACATATCAGATGAGATAAACTTACATACAATTATTTAGTTGTTGTCAATTATCCCAGTTATCATCATCTCAGCTCACTTTGCGATTGTAATACTGTTTACATGAACCGATAATTTACAGCTGTCACAATATAAAAGCGGGGGTTAGAGTCAGAGGAATCTCGGATTAAGCTGATTCATGAACACACGATTGTTAAAATTTTCATTTCCCTTTCCAATATACATTTTCAGAACATACTTAGTTGGTTATGATATAAAATTAAATAATAAAAACTTTCGATTTATTAAAGATTATCTAACAATATACGATCATTTACTAAATACTTCTCGCCCTCAAGAGAGTTAAAAAGACAGAGAAAATTCAAAATACATACAAGTGCAACTTAGGATTAATTGTTCCGATATATCTATTTTAATTTTGTGCACAACTGTTTTCAAAATTACATTAAAATCAATTTTCCTTAAACAAGAACCCAGCAATAGATAAATATTAATCGAATAAACTTACCTTTTCTCTTGTCAATCAGACAATCTTGTTGACATTTAGTGTTTCTTAGTCGCCATATTTTTTTTCCATGAAAACAAACGTTGTTATGATCAGGATCAACGGAAGTTGATTTTCGGAACTCTCGAGAATTTAGAGTTCCGAATGTAAAACTGAAACACAAAACACGGTGCGTTCGTGAAAGCAACTTTTTTGGACACTTTTTTGGACAAATCGTCGTGTCCAAGTTTTGTTGGGTACTAACCTGCAAATATCCAATTAGGGTGTTTTAAGCATATTCAGCGACACTTCTTATTGGGTATACCCAATAAGCAAAAAGTACCCAATAAGTACAATCTTGGCATGAAAAATACCCAATAAATGCACTCTCGTAAACACGGACGGACGGACGGACGGACGGACGGACGGACGGACAAACCCAAATTAATATCCCCCACTTTTCAAGCGGGGGACAATAAATGTTTTCGTAGTAATAAGTTCTAGTATCTTATATCATAAAACAAAAAGAATTGTGTTATAAAAGAAATTAATTTTACATATTTGCATTATTTTTTTTTACTTAGTTAAATATGAAATTCATTTAAATAAGCTTATATAATGCGCTTCATAGCACAAACATTTGTGACAAGTCTTAGAAACTTAAACAACTGAAACTTACCTTAAACGTACATGTATTTCAAGCACATGATAAATGCAAATATGAATATATCTGACTTACTAACCAGAAAGGTATTGAAATGATTTGACACTTTCAATGACAAGTTCACATTTGTCTTTGTTGACAATTTCAGAGATATTCACTCCTTCCATAGCAGCCACAAAAGCCTCACTGTTCTGTCCATTTTTTCGTAGTAATTGAGATTTTCTCCAGTGGCCCTATCATTCACATATATACACGTACTTAAAAAAGTGAACATAACGAACAGTGAGAGATTTCGAAAAAATAAATTGTAACAAAAGAAATCATTTCTACTATTCGGACATCTTTTCAGACTTTTTGTGACCGTTGAGCTGTAAGGCTGAATGAAACACTTCCATCTTGAGATAAGGCAAAAAAAAAAAAAAAAACAGGACAAATTTTGTAAAAACTATCGCATAAATGATGGATACAGATTAGTATTTCTACCTTCATATATGTGTTGTCTATTTTGATTGCCAACTCCGCGTCTTTCATGGCCTCTTGAAGACGGTTGCTTTCCGCATAAACTGTACATCTGCTGGTATAGAGTATGGCACTGTCTTTGTGTAGCATATCACACCGTGTTGACAACTTTATAGCTCTGCTATAATGAAGAAGAGCCTGTTCATATTGCTTTTCGTCCTTTTCTGAATTTCCTTTCTCTTTGAGTTCGAGAACATGTCTTCGAACAGTTTCTGAATAAGAAAGAAAATGCTCTATATCATATTACTAATGAAACAAGTGAGGGAGCAGGAGGGAGGGAAAAAACATCAATTCATGTACTGTATTAACACTGTAGGAAAATAGAATAAAAAAATTTTCCTACACTCAAATCAAGCATAATAATGCAATGAATTTTGTTACATCCATCCAGCAAAAATTATAAATTTGACAAACCAATATCATTAAAAATTCTTGATAGAGATTCGAAACATTTGTCAGTATGATCACAGTAGTCGATTGGAAGTTTTTCGGTTTCATCAAAAATCAAGGCGCTGCAGCCGTGTTGAATGCAAAGCAATAGCAAGTTATTCCTCTCCTCATCACTACAGGTTTTTAACCGAACGATGACGTGTAGAGCTGAATTGCCATATCTATCAACTGCATCCTTTTTCTCTTGGGTGTCCAAATAATTTCTGAAGAACAGTTCTATTAACCCGTCATATCCTGTCAAAACATTAAGATCATAATGTTATTTTCATACTCCTTCAGGATTGAAATATAGAAATGTAAAAATGAACTTGCTTGTAAAAAAAATCAAAATATATCTTAATTACAATTACCCGTTTCCAATGTCTTAATGAGAACAACATGAAAAGCTGGAATTCCAAACACTTCTTCAATGTCTTGGTAAGGAGAACCGTTTTTTAGAAGCGCAACAGCAAGTCGCATCCCATATCGTTTTAAATCCGAAATAGAAAGATCCTCAAAAAGACAGGCAATCGAGACATGTTTGGCAGAAACGTTCGGAATCGAGAAATCCAAGGAACTCTTCGGGCCTCTGTGTTCCCCGGTAATAAGTAAGCTGACGCCTTCCCAGTGGTGACTGCTAGCCAGTCCCTGTAACAGCTTCTCTTGAGCATCGGTTTCGAGGGATTCGGGGTTTAATTCTTCGTGCTCTGCCAAAAGGGAATCACAATCACCTGTACAAAAAGAGATATGCTTGTCTTATTATTTGATGAGAAAAAGTTGTTTTTTTTTCCAGTGCACGATAAATTTGGAGTTGATTATAGGGATAATAGCAAATTTAAATGTAAGAAATTTAAAACACACCTGCAGCTTTTGTTCGTATATTTAACCAAATGCAATATGTATAGAATTTTTAATTACAGGTGACTCCCGATGGCTCGAACTCCGATCTCTCGAAGTGAACCTCCGACCCGTTTTTTTCCTCTATATAACTAAGCAAATTTACTTCTGATCTCTCGAACTTCTATCTCTCGAAGTTCTCTATCTCTCGAACCAAACCCTAGGCCCCGTTACACATATTTCATTGAATTTTACTCTCTATCTCTCGAAGTTCTGATTGCGTGTGTATACACGCCAATCAAGCGTAAAATTGATGCAGCCTGGACTTACCTGGAAACAGTGATCTCCTTGGGCTGGCATGGAGGTGTTAATTGGGCGTTTACACAGATGACACTACACCCTTGGGTCGCCCGTGTGTTGATATAATTAATTGGTTATTATTCATAGGGTAATTTATAAACAAATTCACAACTTATTTTGAATTGAAACCGAGACGATAATTTTTTGAAATTCATTTATAGATGTTCTTTTCAGTAAGTTCCCATAGACTAAAACTTTCATTATGATTATATAGATTTCACATAATCCCAGTTTGGCAAATATTGCACAAGAAATTCCTTTCTCAAAGTGTGAATACCGACTAAGAAAAATTTAGTGAACACTGCTGAAGGACCTGATCAAGCCGCGGAATAGCCAAACCGGCAATTGCTATTTGGGTTTCATGTAATCATGAAATAAGAACAAATAATTATTGAAACTTTAGGAATTCGTTTTATTTATTCGCAATACGATCATTGTTGTTGATATCAAGTAAATTACCTGTAAAATACGATTGAAAACTTAATGTCTTTATTTACATATACTTCGTATCTATAAAAGTAGAACTTCGGCGATCGGAACTGAAAATTCCGGATTTTATTTACTCTCTTTCTCTCGAACCCCTCGATCTCTCGAACTTTTCTTGCGGTCCCTTGAACTTCGAGAGATCGAGAGTCACCTGTAGATATTTTTTTAGATTGCCGAAAAGGAGAAAAGTAGACAGACAGAGGGATGGACAGGACAAAATTTATATACACGTGCCCCCTTCCAAATTTTCGATTTCGGAGCATTAAAAATTTAGAGGCCAGAAAACACAAAGAACTGAAATCAGATATCTTTTAATTGTATAACTCTTTGACATACTGTGGGTTTCATGAATCTTGTGCTAACATTCGATCAATTCAGTCGTCCGCATGGCGCAGTGGTTAGTGCGTATGCTTTAGAGTTGTAAAGTAAGAATTTGCTCCGAACGTGACGTGTTCAAATCTCACCATGGGGCATGAAAACCGGTCCTGCGGGTGAAAACGTCCGAACCGAGGTCTCGTGTCGAGTAGGTGCTAGCAAAAGAAGATCTCTGTCTACCCAACGGCCCTTAGTGACAAGCTTAAGCATAGGACAAAATTTTCAGCTCTCCACCAGCAAGTGGTGGGGTCTCCACATGAGTAAAAAAAATTCTTGGGAGTGACGTTAAATAGCATAGAATCAACCAACCGATTGATCAATGCATGGTTTCGTTTCATTATTATTTAATTACGCAGCAAACATTTTTAAAAAAATACAGATATCTAATCTAGCTTTAAATATCATTTATTTTCTAAATATTACTAGTGGAGTTTATGAAGAGATTTACTTTTACAATTGACAGCTGACTTTTACATTTTAGTGATTGGAGTTTGTCTATGTTCAAATTGTAAAAGTCAGTCGTCAATTGTAAAAGTAAGTCTCTTCATAAAACTCCAGTATGTATATTTGATTGTGAATGCATATAACATCTACAAAATATTGCAATTTTTTTGTATAATTAAAATACCTTGATGTTTTTGAAGCTGAGTTATTGTGACGATAAGTTCCTGAAGAAAAGTTATTGCGATCTCCTGGTCACCTTGGGGTAGTGTCACATTGTAGCCTTGTATCAATATGTTCAGAGCTTCATAAAAATTGTTCAAACCTTTGTAAGCAGCAGCAGACCGCAAATACCCCTGAAAATTTACATGGATGTCTTGATAACGGCATATTTTTGGAAGAAAATAAAAAAAAAATAGGGTAATTTCGGTCTCCAGCACAATATTGCAAAGAAAATATCCTTTTCTTCGGATAATCACAAAATATGTCTTTAAAAATAAAATTATTTTTCTCCAGTTTATGTAAAATGATTCAAAAACATTTCTTTTTTTCATCATGGCTATTTGTGTGAAATTTTCATAACAAATACTTCATCTTTACATACAAATTGTTGCAACGACTTATAGAAATTACCTTAGCCCCATGAGGGTTTAATCCGATGCATTGTTGGGCATCCGTCAAAGCCAATCCGAAGTCCCCCATTTTACTTAAAACCAATGACCGATTGCTGAGGATGTTCGAAAGTTCCTCCTGAACGTTCAGAAAAGGACCGCACATATTGCAATATTCCACTGCTGTATTATACATCGCAAAAGCGCTGGCGTAATCACCATGTCGCAGACTTTGTTCCCCATTCAATTTGCATTGTTGCAGTTGAAAAAAAGCCCATTGTCCCACTGAAACAAAGTTAGTTGTTTCTCTTCAAAAGACTTTTAAACTATAAAGTTTATCAAATCTCCAAAGTTCGGCTCGACAAACGTTATGTATACATGTACATGTAAATACAAAATAGACAAAGCATCACACTGTCTGGTAATGTGTTTCTATAATGCATTATCGTTACAAGTAATGTACACATAAGATCGATCTGTACACCCCCGTAAAAGGACTTAAAGCAAATACTAATCAATTGTCTTGCGAAGCTAGATAAGATCAATCCAGTTACTGTTTAACTTTGTTATAATTAGCTTTAATTTCATTCCTTTATTATTTTTAAGCAATTAATTAAAAGTTTTTAAAACTGCGGTTTGCTATATTAGCCGTACTAAATCTTCAATGAAACACGCAATGTGTCTGTCGTTAAAAACTGTTATATATTTAGATGTACAGCTGTACATATAATACTTTCTAGGAGGTAGATATACATATACTTACTTTGATCCACACTAGAAAGTCTTCCAAATGGATTCATCTTAAATTGTGGAATTTGCCGTGGATAATGTAGAGTTCTATGTTTCAAGAATATAATCTGAATAAATGTGAAAAACAGCTTTAATATGAGTTCATCTCTCTCAAATATTTGAAACCCTGCACGCGGAAACCATCTTCACAGGAAAGTAGAGTCCTCCACTTGAAACGGGCGAGTTCTAGGGTTCAATTTACGAAAGCCCTGAAGGCTCATTCCAGATTCAAATTTCGAAATACGAAATTCAAAATTCGAGTTTTGAAATTCGAGTATCGAGATTCAAGATCCAGATTAACCAATCAAAAGGCTCATTCAAGATTCGAGGTTCGAAATACGAAATTCGAAATTCGAGTTTCGAGATTCAAAATCCGGATTAAACAATCAAATACGGGTTCAACATTTAATTACTCCCCTTTATTATGTTTAATCTATCAAAAAATCGTTTAATATATTTATAACAAATGGGTCATTTGATTAAATTACAATGCAAGAAAGAGTGTTATATATATAAGAAGGAAATTTAAATAATTTTGGGATTTTTGATCAGCAAGATATACCTCAATTTATATTATGACTTCTTTAATATTATTATAATAATTATTATTAATATTAAATATTATATATATATATATATATATATATATATATATATATATATATATATATATATATATATAGCACATTTTACAACAACTCTTAAACTAACATAACTGCCCTAAGTGAAGAAGTATAAATATAGAACTTTAGATCAAAGAAATGCACTTTCACATGGATACCCACTTCCGCCCCAGCCCGGGGTTAAACTCTCGACCTTCGGAATCTGTCTCCTAGCAGTGCAGGAACAGCGCGCTAGACCGCTCTGCTATCTAGGCATGTCTGAAAAACTTGCTTTCGATGCCGATGGAATTCTCGCGGCGCTGCCCTACACTACACGGTTATTAAGAATAGAAGTGATATACAGTTTTTTGGACATTAGTTTTAACAGAAGATTGTGACCAATACATGTTATAATGAAATTATTTATTATTTATAAAGCACTTTTTACAACAACTCTTAAACTAACATAACTGCCCTAAGTGAAGAAGTGTTTTAAAATATAGAAAGCACAAAGAAATTCACTTTTACATGGATATCCACTTCCGCCCCAGCCCGGGGTTGAACTCTCGACCTTCGGAATCTGTTTCCTAGCAGTGCAGGGACAGCACCGTGAGAATTCCATCGACATCGAAAGTAAGTTTTTTAGACTTGCCTAGATAGCCGAGCGGTCTAGCGCTGTTCCTGCACCGCAACACCTGCCCATTTTTCCCGACACTGAAAATGTTACTTTTAAAATTTGAAAGGCAATGTAGCCTTGATAAAAAAAAAACCGCCTTCGTTTTCCTAATAGAGAAAATATATAAAAATAAAGTTTTCAACTAGAAACGATCTCGTTGCAAGCAACGAGAGGTCTTCCGTCCGATTCTGGAAAAAAACTCGTCAAGTCGAGCTGAGAAGTGATTAAAAATTTTGGTCACAAATTGAATCCAGGTCGCCAGCATGAAAATCCAATCCACTTTTTTCCCCTTTTATCCCCAACGCGCTAACCATTACGCTATTGGGAGTACTGCTGTAAATGTACTTGTGTATACTTTGGCTACAGTACACCTGTCTAAGAATTATAAAAGACGGGCCATTATTCATAATTTCGCGCCAAACGCCACGTTAAATCTTCGCGCCTTTTCTATGGACTGATCTATTAAATAGGTGTGATAGCTTCAATGAAATTAAGAAAAAAGAATGTTCTCATACCCTACATTTCGAGATTTAGAAAATACATTTAACACATTGTACACATTCAATAGAAAAGTAACACAAAAGCAGTGAAATGACTATAATTTAAATTTTTATTTCCCGTCTCAGAAGTGAACTATGCCGATTAGTTACACTTTCATAAAAAGGTTGAAATGTTTCGCCGAAAAACATGCCTCGCTCTACGACAGTCAAGGAATCAGATACCATTTATGTTCAATAACTTGATTCAGATCTTTCAGAAAAGAATGTTAATATAAACTCCATTAGACGATCTTATTTAAATGGTTTTCTTATTTTTGTCTTTTCCATTCGTTTAATATCACACAAGTGTGCATGGGAAAAACAGTGGTTATACGTTTTATACTTACTATATACATGCATCGATATTGCTTCTTGAAAAACTATAACTTATAACTATGATTAAAGATCTGTTTTTCCGTCTTGCAAAACAAATGATAAAAGGTATCTCTCATTTGCACATTTAGTCTTTTCTTTTTCTACTTTGAGAACCAACCAAAACCTGTTACAGGAGACGTTTGAGAAAACCCTGGAATAAATCTTTAGTTTGACACAAAATTGTAATGTAATTACTACGTGATCTATTAACGCGCAAACCATTAAGCTATTAGGAGCACTGCTCTAAATATACTTGTGTATACTTTTGCAACAGTTCACCTGTCTAAGAATTATAAAAAGCATTCATAATTTCGCGCCAAACGCCACGAGTAAATATTCGCGCCTTTTCTTTGGACTGATCTATTAAATAGGTATGATAGCTTCAATTAAATTTTAAAAATAAAACATTCTTAGCGCCTTTATTTTATTTCGACGTTAAGAAAGTATATGTAACAAATTATACACATTACATATTGTATCTAGCCCAGTTACACTAAAGCAGTGAAACGGAAATTAAGTTTTAAGATTGACACTCAATTGCAACTTACTACTGTAACGTGTCGGACCTGAGCGGTTAGTAGGTCCGTGCTCGGATTACCGAGTTTTACTGGGGATATGATTGAATGCAATATTTACAGATAATAATATGACACCTGCCTGGTGTCTTTAAATCAAATGACCTAAGTTCTTTGAACACTTATATATCTTCAGTTAATACCGGTACCTGCCTGGTGCCATATGACAATTGCCTCACATACAACTGACTATATAAATAAACAGCCACCTGCCTGGTGCCTCTTGATTTAGCCTTTAACACCTGCCTGTTGTCTTACTGCTTACCAAGTTGCCTATATAACTCTAGCCAAGTAGCTACAATATACTTAGACAGTATTTAACTTTGTGAGAGCTTCTCTGTCCTAATGACAAACCTATAGTTAACGTCACACAGCTATATTTTAACTAGTCACTGACTTCGGCAACTTTGCACAATACGATTTGATCGATACACTAATTCGTTTCTGTACCAGAGTGAAGACACAAGTCAATTGGCTGTACTGCCCCCTTGTATCTCAACTTAACCAATGATCATAAGTTATCAGATATCATATTGATAAAATACTACAGACTGCCTTTCTTTTGGCAACACTATTATTATTTTCTAACAGAACATCATTTATCAATATTACTGGTATAATTCTTTTGTCAATTGACCAATTAATTACAATATTTACATTGATTATCTATTATAATATAAACAAGTAACGGGAGGTAACTCCTCCAACCATTTCACTACTACGTGAGAGTCGAAGTAGTTTTTTACATTTCATGTATCCTTATGTCAGAATCGTTTAATCAAACGCTCAGCTGCCTCCATAAACCCCTACTCGCGAAATGGCGGAGTTGACAGAGAGAGCCGCCATCTTGGTCCCGCTTCAGATTTTCAAATGTTAATGTCTAGAGTTCAGACAAATCAATATACAAACAACTTATACAGTAAGCATCAATAGAAGGGTCTCTATTATCATTCCAAAAATTAATAAAAAATATTGAAAAACAAAAAAATTAAAAAATGCGATTTTTTCAATTCACTTCTCCTAACGACAGGAAGTATCGACGACGAACGAAGAGTCGCGTCCTGGATGGTATATATCACGATCTATAATCCTTGAAAGTTTCATGTTGATATCTTTTACCGTTTTTGAGTTTAATTGCGGACAAAATGTCATTTTAATTTCAGAAAATTGTCTGTAACTTGGCACCGGAAGCGAATTTCCAAAAATCTCCCGGATATATAAAATTCATGTTACGACACATCATTTCTGAAAATTTCACGTCATTTCATCCAGTAGTCTTCGAGAAATCGCGTGCACAAAATTAAAAAGTCAAAAAAAATAAAAAGAATAATAATAAGAAACAGTAGAATCACTATAAGGTCTTCCGTGAAGACGGAAGACCTTAATTACTTATCTTCATCTAAGGCTTTGATTTCTTGAATTAATTAACAATTATATATACAATACAGATTGCCAATATTAACCCTCTAGTGCCCAAACCCAATTATGTCAGTCAGAAAATTCTTAATATTATAAATAACGCTTACATCAGTATTTTTTACCAGGAATCGGAGAGTTTTACGCAATATCTCAATTTTTAAACATTTTACAGCTTGTAGCATATATGTTACACTGGGCATTACCGCTCCATGTTGCATATTTGATACAAATACTCGAGCATTTCAATTTGAAAATACATTTAATTTGATAAAACATTTGAGTAACTAGTAACAATAACAAAATAAACAAATAACAAACTTAGAATTTTTGAGTATTAACAGCAAGATCAACAGTTCAAACTAGAATAATCAGTTGTATGTATGGCACTAGTGAAGAAGCATTGTTTTTCAATGTTTCATTTTCCTGAGAAATGAAAAGCTGTAAAACAGTTTCTGTCTTTGTTTAGACAAAGATGAGCATTGCATTTAATGCATTTGACATAGGAGAATCCTTCACAGTACTGGTATTTGCAACGTTGACGTTTTGCATCCCATAGAGGAAAGTGGTCTAGGCAGTCCTGACTCACATCCAGAGTGGGTTTCCTCGTCAGTGGTTTGGGGACAGATGGTGATGACAAACCTGCTGGTCGTCCAACTTTAGATTTAAATTCGATCAACCCTGATGCAACATCTCTGATAAAGTTGCAGAGCTTCATTGGTTTCCGATGTAATAGACTACAGTGCCGCTTATACCAGAGCCATGCATTAACAGCAGCGATGAGAATGGTGTGCCAAAAAATGTACATGTACCATCTTCTGGATTTCATTTTTTGTTTATACAGGGAAACCAGAGAATCCAAAAGGTCAACACCTCCCATCAATTTGTTGTATGTTTCAATAATGTTAGGCCGCTTAACTATGATGAATTGCTTTGCTTTTTTGTCCCATCTCCGCACCTCTCCAACTGGATTCAAACCAACGTATGATGACACAACATCCACGGATTTGTTGTCAAACCACCTCAATGCTATAATGTTACAGGATGTTTCAACTTTGAAGTCTACAGATCCCCTTCCTTCTTTCTTTAATTCCTTTTCTGACTTCAGAATACAGCCCTTCAGCCTGTTAGATCTTACTGTGCCTACGTACCAAAGTGATCTATCCTGTAAAGCTTTAACTAATGGCAGGGATGTAAAATAGTTATCTGCAAATATTTTGTAATTATGTGGCTCCAGTGTTGAACATAACTTTAGGACAACATCACCACCAACACCAATAGAATTTGCAGCTTTCTCTGAACTACCTTGGTACACATCAAAATCGTAAAGAATGCCCGAGGCCCCTGCTCTTCCCCATAGCTTGAAACCCCATGGATTTGGTTTACCCCGAATATATTGCTTCAGGCTAGACTTCCCCTTGAAGGACACCATAATTTCATCAACTGCATGATTTTCCTCAGGTGGTATCTCAAGAAATCTGTTTCTCAACTGTTCAATCCATGGTCTTACTTTCCACAGCTTGTCTTTCTTTTGGTCATCAGTGACTGACATATTGTTAATGAAGTGAATCATGGTAGCAATTTTTTCAAACCTATTTCTTGATATTGCATCTGCAATAGGAGAAAAACGACTGTCTGTCTCCCAATAAGCACGAACTCTTGGCATCTGGACAAGGCCCATTCTCAAATACACGCCAATCATAATTTCAATTTCTTTCTGTGTAGTCGATAGCTGAATTCCCTCTTTCTGCATTGCGTAAAGGTTTGTTTGTTCAGATATACTTGAAATCATATGGTCAGTAACCATGAGTTTGAAAAATTGGAGTGGAGTCTTGAGCATTCCATCAGGAGGAGCTTCCTCAAGTTTTCCCTTAAAATCAGTGCATGGCTCTTTGTACAGCTGGTTTGACCAATTCCATTGCTGGTTTTGCAACTGAGGTAGTACATCTAGAAGGTCCGCATCTTCATTTATGTCCTGTAAACTCAATTCCCTGAGAGGAGGATCACTATGATTTCTATTCTGCTTTTTCTCCTTGATGTAAGCTGCTAGTGGGATATTTTCGGAGTCAGAATCACTGTCATGAACAGAGGTAGACTTTTGGGTTTTAAGTTTTTTTTTTAGTTGATACAAAGTCTCATCAGAATCAGATGATTCACATTCACTTGAAGATGAAGACTGTTCATCCAAATCACATTTTCTTAATTTAAATTCATCGCCAGAACTTTCAAAATCATCAAAATCACTATCATCATTCCTTATTTGGTTTATAAGATCCCGAACCTTTTTAGCAGCTGTTCTTTGTTTTCTCTCCATTTTGACACTGATAAAAAAATACATAAACATTAGAAATGACAGAAATATACATTCAAAGTATAATGAATGATTTATTTGCAAAATACAGATTTACTAATACAAAACTTTTACATTTGTTTCAGGATATAGTTTGTGTTTTATTTTAATATAAAGCAAGTATTAAATGCCCAATGTTTCATATGTGATACACAGATTCAGGTGATAACCATTTATTGATAAGCAAAAAATAACAACAATCTTTTGAAATTAATTGTGTAATATTTACTGTACATAACAATACGCACCAAAAACAACAGCTTACTTTTTAGTTTTCAAGTATTTTCAATGTTGAGAGTGCCCAAAATTTAAATGAGCTGTATCTTCTGTAAATGCCCGGTGTATCATATAATATACAAAAAAAATAATTCCCGATGTATCACATATGCAACACACCATTTCAAACAAATATTTGCATATAATCATGTATTACTTAGGTGATTTTTCATGCTCCATTCAATTATTTGATCCGTTTTAAAGATATTTTTTGAATTGTTTTTACAAATACTCACTGTATACTCTAGAAATTATCTGAAGAAACTCTGGCTCTGCACAGCGTTAGGTTCTTCATGGAGGCAGCCATGTTTGTTAGGATCAACAAGTCATGTGACGTAGAGTTAGGTTTAAATGCGAAACTAAACTTTGCTAATATGATGATGGAGAGTTCAAATCAAAGGGAGATAATTTATTATTCACAACGATTATAATTAAGCATACCATCCAAGTCCATGTAGCATATATGCTACATGGGGCACTAGAGGGTTAATTAGAATAAATGCAGCATTCATTTTATCGGATATGAAACAGTATATTAGTCCAAATTAGGTGCAGAACTATAGCTTTGTGGTTTTATCTTTTAGTCTCTGACCATAACGTTATGGTCAAAGATTAAAATAAACTCGTAAGGCCGTATATAGCTACAGTTCGATTCAGCAGTCAAGTCTCACTGCACAAATTTAACCTTTATTCTATTTATACGTATTTACTGTGTTGTTTAATGAGAAAAATAAGATTATATATCTATTTTTCAAGATGTATTAAATATAAATTTTATTTTTAATTCGTTTTAAAACATAAAACATTTCTTTCTTGCATTATCATTTAAGAAAATGGTCAAATTGTTATACAGGAATGTAGCAACAGGGGGGGGGGGGGGGGCGGCCCCCCCCCCCCCCCCCCCCCACTTCTTTTTCCCTACCTTACCTATACTATAGGAAATGTTAATTGAAAGCCAAGTTGGCCCCCACCTTAGACTCTTAGTGATATACCGAAATAGTATTATTATAATTGGTACTAAAGGTACTTGAAACTGGGAAAAAAGTTTACCTAAACCACCCCCACCCCCACGAAATAGGATTTTCGACTACGGGCAACTTTTTCCTTGGTAAGTATAACAAAATTTTCTCTGGCTGCCCCCTCCCCACTTTCAAAAACGATGCTACGCCACTGTTATAAATATAATCAACGATTTCTTAATTATAGTAAAAACATAATAAAGGGAAGTAATTAATGTTGAACCAGCTTTTGATTCGTAAGTATGGATCTTGAATTTCGAAACTCGAATTTCTAATTTCGAATCTCGCATTTCGAAACTTGAATCTCGAATTAACCTTCTGGGCTTTCGTATCAATTAGCTTAATATTTTGCTATTGATAATACAAAGTCCTGCGCTTATACACATGTGCGAACATATATAGAAGTGCTTTGGTTTGTAAATATGTTTGTATTGATTTTTTTTAAATGCCAATGATTGGTTTTGCGCAACATGTTTATATTTTATTATCGACGTGATTCACAATGTTATCGATTTTTGTAACAAGGAACTCGTCCCCCACTGTTCGTGAGAGGTTTTCATGTTGACTATGCAGATGATCCAAAAATAGAATAAATACATGTATATACAACGAGACTTGCTTTAAAATAACCTTCCATATTTACAACAAACGAAATATATTCTTCTTTAAGGAAATAATTATAACATACATTAATGCCGTGTTCACACGGAGAGTTTAATTCGAATTAAACGTAAGTTTACTGCGAATTAGCTTCGCTTAGCGTTCACACGGAGAATTTAAAGCGAATTAGTTTACTTTGCATTAGTTTACTGCGCATTAAATTACTTCGCATTAGCTCCGTGTGAACGCTAAGCGAAGCTAATGCAAATTTAATTTTGGGACATGCGTAATGGCAAAATTAAGTCAAATGCGTCATGTCGATGGTCATGCAGCTTTCCGTACTTGTGCTATTTTTAAGTAAAAAACGAAGAAAAAATGTGTTAATCACTAAAATATGTCTCCAAACACTGTGATATTATGTTAAATACATCTGCTTATGCATAAGGTGATGGGATTTGCAAATGACGTCATAATAGCCTTGCTGACGCCAGGCTGTAGAAGTAAAATTCGCATTAGTTAACTTCGAATTAGCTGTCGTGTGAACGCAATATAATTCGCATTAGTTTACTTCGCATTAATTTACCTGGCATTAATTTACTTCGAATTAAACTTTTCGTGACAACAGGGCATAAATTATGTATTAAATGTGTAATTATGCACAGTAGGGGAGGTGTGTTCAATGGAAAAAATCATGAAAAATGTACTTTTAAAATGTAAAAAAATTGTTTGTGTAACATTTGACCAAAAAATACTCTATTCATTTCCATATTAGTTATGATTTTATTTTTGTTTTCTTATATAGGAATAAATTTATAACACCATATAATGGAAATTCCAGCAACCGTACTTCAGATTCAAAAATGTCTCAGCTTGATCCTGATGTTAGTTATAAATTTCACTTCGCTAAAATTACTAAATAATCAGATTAACTAACGTTCGGAAAGATATGTAGCAATGTACACTAAATAGCCTTCCTAACGAAGGTAAATTGATGGATAGGGTATATATAATTATGCTCTACGTATGAAAAATGTCTAAAAATCTATAAACAGGTTGCTGAAAAAAGTAGTTACCACTCGGAACACTTCGGGTGGCTCGAACCTCGGACACTTACGTCGAGGTTTGAATGGAACGTAGCGGAGTCAGCCGAGGATTATCAATTCGGTCGTTACACTGACCTTGTCAGCAGAACCTATTTATCATACATACAAAATGTTATGCCATTATGCCAAAATGCCATTTTCTACATACTGAAATGACGACGGATTTTTCGGATATTTCCGAATCATAACAAGGGGCACACGGGGATTGTGACCAGTCAGCAGGGAATTCTCGCTCCTCCAGGGCACCTGGTCCCACCTTTGGTCTTTGGAGGTCTGTGTTTGCTATGCCTTAATTTTTTTCTTGTGCAATGGGCTTTGTTGCTTGAATACTGTTCGTTTTCTCCATTTATTTCACTCGTTTTTCTTTCAACCTTCCAGAAGGAAAGTTGTCCATTAACTCCGTAACTGCGCATGCCTGTGTTTCTGGTTTATGGGTTTCTTTTAAGTTAACTTTCAGGAGAGATCTTTAAACTCATTATTACAGAAAAACCACCTTAAAAGAATTTGGAACGCATCGATGTTTTTACATATATAAAATATTACACATGTCAAATCAATTAAATACTTTTTAGGTGATAGGTACATGTAATTTTTTCTAGTAAGAACTTACCAATTCCTATGATTTTTTCTGACACAGCTCAGATATTGACTTCATGATGAAAAATGAATGCTTCCCTAACTTGTATAATATAATTATTTACTTTCGCTTTAGATTCTCGGAAGTAACAACTATTTACGGCGCATTGTTTATGACATTAAAAGGTTTTCAGAAATTAATATTATTATCTTGCTATTTGTAATGTTGAGATAATAAATCAAGTTAGTATGATTCGTTATCAATCTGATCATTACTGCCTATCAATTACCGTTTACTCGATATCTATTATAAATATACTGCAGTATCACATGGCTTCGAGGGTGACATACCAGAATATTTGCCCCGAGGTGACAGGAAAGCCCTGGAGTGTTATGTCACCCGATGCCGACGGCAGAGGGTGACATAACACTCCCGGGCTTTCCTGTCACCGAGGGGCAAATATTCTGGTATAGTCACAATTGAAGCCATGTGGTATATGTTATATGACATTTTTAAAATTAAAAGAAAATTTAAAATCATTCAAAATTGTTCAAATGTACACAAATAATCCAAAAATACCTTCTTGACGTTAAGAATAACGCTCCGTTGTTTACATTTGCTAAGCAACCAACGTCATAACATCTCGAACTCGAGCTAAAATGCGTAACGTAAAAACACGTAAACGTGATCGAAATAGTGACATAACTGTTTCCGTAGAGGGTTGACATAACTGTTTCCAGCCGACATAACTGTTTCTGGTGTGACTCGGCATTTTTCAGGGTTTATAGCAAAACTTGTTACATTTGTGATATAATAGGAAAACCTATTCAAAAATGTTATATAAATAAATGATAATACAAAATAAGTAAAGTAAATATTGCACTCTAAAATTAAAAAAAAATGCTGAACAACTGCACAATTACAGCTTAACGATCCCCGAGTCTTTTTTTTTATCTACGCTGAAGTAATCGACTAGGTTGTTTAATAATATGTTAAAATATCCGGGAAAATAATTCCACTCATCCTATGCATAATTTCCAACTTGATTGATTGATTGTATGTTTAACGTCCCTCTCGAGAATCTTTCACTCACATGGAGACGGCACTGTATGCCGGTGAAGCGCTTTAAAATTTATACCTTTACTAGGCTCTCAGGGCCATTGAGCAGTGAGGGTTCTTTATTACCGTGCCAACGCCTACCGTGACACGGGACCTACGTTTATGAGGTCATATCCGAAATTTCTGTGACTTTAATTTCACTTCTAGTGCCGAGCGCTTGGCGAAGGAACAGTCACTACCTTTGTTTACGTCTTAGGTATGACGCAGGGACGCGATCGAGAATCGAACCCGGGCCTCCCGATCACGAAGCGAACGCTCCGTGACCGGTAATTTTCAACTTGAAAGATGTAGGATAAATTCGTAGGAAATTATGATAAACAAAAATACATGGGGATATAACGAATAATAATTATACGATCTCAAAAGTCTACAAACAATACAAAATAGGGGCAGAGCAAACACGGACCTCCAAAACATCATAGATGAGATCATGTTCTATAAAAAGAGTAAGCATCTCCTGTGTCACAAGTGGTATTGTGTCAATGTTTTATATTAGCTTATTGTACGGGTATATTGATAAGAGTTATCTTTATTTGGGCATTAGGAATTATCGATTATTTCATTTACGCACTATTGGTCAGAAGGTTGTATTTGTTTTATTTTTATCAACGTATACTCGTTGAACCCGTTTGTACGGTGGTATATTTAGGACACGCAATTATTTTTTTTTAATACCAGAAAAAAATTATCTTGTAAAAACGACTTATTATCTTGTGAAAACGAGATATTATCTTGTGAAAACGACCTAATATCTTGTGAAAACGAGATATTATCTTGTGAAAACGAGATATTATCTTGTGAAAACGAAATAATATCTTGTGAAAACGAGATAATATCTTGTGAAAACGAGATATTATCTTGTGAAAACGACATAATATCTTGTGAAAACGACATAATATCTTGTAAAAACGACTTATTTTTTGGCTTTAAAATATGTTACAAACATAAGACTACCTTTTTAGTATTTTGCTATTCTTTGTCAGGTAGTCACGTGAATGAAGAGTATACAAGAGCTAGATAATACATGTATCAATAACGAATGCTTGAAATTACATACACATGTTCCACAATACAATTTTTAGGAACGTTCCTTCAACGTTACTGGATGTTATTAAAGCGAAAAATGTACATTGTATTCTTACATTTAAAAATTTCCGATCGTACTTCATTCAAATAAAATGGGACTCTTAAATGGGTTAAATCATTTCTAAAACTTGCATTTTATGGTTATTATCATTCTGCATCTCTACTTTAATTTCATTATTATATAAACACCTGGTTTGATAAGATATTGAAATGCCACCTACGTCTTAGAACTAGTTGTTTTATTGTGTAATCTTTCAGCAATAATGTCGTAAATACTTAAAGGTCATATCTGCAAAAGATCTACTTGTACTAATTATTTTCATGCATTAATTGAATTAAAAATATACTTTCTTTGGTCCTAAAATGAAAGTAAATAAATTTTAAACTTTTTGTCCATAGTCATGTAATATATTCTGTTAAGGGGGATGTACAAGCCATATTGTGATCTATTCTGGTGTAAAATAAGAAATAACAAGAATGCGCTTACTAGCCCAAAGTTACTCAAAGTGCTAATGCACTAATAACTCATTATTAGAGACCAAAATTAGTAAACAATTAAGTTTATTTTGTTTTAATTAGGAAGAAATTAATCATGTTAGAACTGCGCAGCTACAACATTCACGAGATGATAAATGCATTGAAAATGTGTTAGTTTGATTCATTGATGATATGGCTACAATCATTTGTTTCGCTTTTTTCTTGTCATTATACATAATTCTTAAAAATTTGATTTTATCATATGGGTGTCTTCCTGAGGCCATTTGTTTATTTCGTCCGCCATTCTTCTGTCACATAGAGTTCGAATAACATTGATTTTAGAATAAATGCGACCATAATAACATCAAGACAAGAAATTGCTAAGTAATAATCATCATGTATTATTACTTACCAATTTTTTTTTGTTGCATCGCATCGCCTGATTAATGAAAGAATGCAATTTTTACCCCACTCCAGCAAATCGGGAAAAAGTGTTCTGTTTTCAGCTCGAATTTTCTTGTTAATATTATTCCACTGAGCACGTGGTTGGCATGTGCAAATATCTACTGTGGATAGATGCGTTTTTAACCCATGATTATATTTAATTTTTCATGGAACAAGTCTCGATAATTTGTTGGTTTCTTTAAAACTCAAGAAAAAAGATAAAAAATTTCCTAAACATATGTGTTACGTCGGGTCTTTTTCTGTGGCGATAAAAGTTATTTTCAAATGGGGCACTGCAAGGAGGATGCTTAGTATTTAATTTGAAAAAGTTAAACAACATGCAGTGCATGAAAAACAAATTATCTTACATTCGAAAAGTTAGTACATATGTCTATTTTGTTTAGCAGTTAGATAGAAAAAATAGGCAGTAATAAAATTTCCTCCAGGCACCTAACATAAATAGCTAAATTATTTGCAATGACCCACACATTGTATTGAGTAATGTTTGGACATAAAAAGCATCATGTCTCATTATGTTGACAACATTGTAAGCTCTCGCCCATTGAACACACAAAGCTGTTTCTTTGAAATTTAGAAGCAAGCACAATGTTTGCAAAGAAAGGGCCATTGCATATGCTATATCTATCATCGCAAAAAACAGTAAGAGGCTATAGCCCCACCCCACCCCAACCCCCCTCCCCCACCAAAAAAATCCTATGTTTGTTTTTCAAAATAATGCCAAAGATTCAAAAATTTGCATTACTGATTATGTGATGGAACATGTACTAGCCTTATAAGACCATTTGTTATAAAAATATTTGGTTGCCCTCCTTCCCAATCTACTTCCTAGAAATGGCCCGACTCAATTTTTTTTTACATCCCATTACACTATTTTTTCTTCCGTCAACAAATATGTTTAAATTTTAAGGAATCTTTTTTCTCACCTATAAATACCGACCCAATAATTTTTCCCTGCGTTGGGAGGACCACCAAACGTCATTTTAAAGATGGTTTAAAATATAGTTATGTTGATTTTTTTCTTTAATTTTAAATAGTTTATCTGACAAAATGGGCAAAAAAATAATTTATTAAATCTTCTAACCCACGCTGAACGATTTTATTCCTTTTCCAATGTTGCTCCGCTGTAATGAAATTGTATACGAGGGGTGATCAAAAAGTAAACGATATTTTAGGTATTTGATAGTTGTATTATTGTTATTTATTAATATTCAAGTATTTTTCAAAGTGTAAATTGGAGGTCTTTGATAACACATTGCTTAATTAAAAATATATCCCTTTTCAAACTTGCTTTCACCGGGCAACATAACAAGTATCATATTAATCATCTGCCTTCCTTCACTAAAACGATCTATCCAATCATTGATTGAATTTACAGGAAGTCATTTGTCTTAATATACTGTGAACAAATTCTTTTACGCTAATTCAAAGACATTTTTAAGATATACCATATATATTTTAGTCATTTGTTGAACGAGTTCCACTGAGACAACCATTTTTCGTCTCAAGTATCTGCATAATGACGTCATTTTCACATTGTGAGCAAAACTTTATTCAGCATATGCTATTTACAGAATTTGTGTTTGCCTATGTGTGCACCAAACTTGTTCTAATCTGAATTTTTTTTTAATAGATACACATGTATCGAGATAGTTCGCGAACCTTTTGATCACCCCTCGTACTAGTAGGTACTAAAACAAGGTCATTCATATCGATTTTATGTGTTTAATTTCTTTGTGTTTCAATGGTGATAATTAAACTTTTGATAGATATTATAAGTTATCTGTGGCAAACTTACAAACTCTTAATTTTTAACTTTGATGGTGCTCATTTTTCCTTACCTGGAATCAAAGAGTTTAAGATTTTTTTTTATATCAATACGTACACTTTTTAACAACTGTTCGATAATAATACTAAACAAATTACTTCAAGAAACACTATAATACATTTCCTCTTTTAAGAGTGTTCATATTATTTGAAATATTTAACTGTAATTCTCCTCTACATTTAAAGATTGTTATGTCCGTCTATATTAAGAAGAGGTCTGGAAAACAAAATTCTGTTCTAAAAATAGACCACGTGCTGCTATCCATGAACTACTTTCTGGATCTTTACACTCTTTTTGAAGACAACGATACCTTGTTTTGAACTTAAAATTATCATTTAAAAGTGCAAAATGTAGACATTTTCTCAACAAATGGTTGTAGAGAGAACATTATTGCACAGTTTGCGTATATTTTGGATTTTTTAAAGCTTTGCTGAATTCTGTAACTGCGCAGTTCTAAGGAGCATATCAAAAGCATTTTTCTGCAACAGTATAGATAATATATGCACAGCATGCATTCAGTTATGCATATTTATTCGATTCGTATCTTAATCATAAAGACTTAAAATTTGACCAAAATATAATGTTTTTAAGCCATTAGAAGAAATGTTACATTTCGTTCTCACTGCACTAAAGGTGGCCGTACATCCCCCTTACAAACGGTTTTTACTGCCTCCTGTAAAGTACGTAAATTTCGTATACGACCTTTTATTTTCACGGCGTCGATATGCCGTTTTCACAAGATAATTATGTCGTTTTCACAAGATAATATTTCGTTTTCACAAGATAACTATATCGTTTTCAGAAGATAACTATATCGTTTTCACAAGATAATTATGTCGTTTTCACAAGATAATATCTCGTTTTCACAAGATATTATGTCGTTTTCACAAGATAATATCTCGTTTTCACAAGATATTATGTCGTTTTCACAATATACACTGCATGAAAAGTCGGGTTTAATTTTACCTTAAATGTGATTTAAATGCTGCGATTATTTAATGTTTAAATGCATATTATAACATATTGTGGGATCGTAAATGTTAGAAAATAATTAGCATTTAATACGAGTTTAATGAAAAATTAAAAGAACAAATTTAATAAAGTTTGGAAAATTGTTAACTTACTAATACGTTCAGATTTTAGTCTGCCGTAAACAATTATTATACCTCTAATATACAAAACGTATAATTAGTATTAAACATGGCCATAAAATTAAGTTTTACGGTCACATTAAATTTGTTCGTTTAATAAAATTTAACGTAGATCTTTACCTCATCATTTTTTGTTAAATTCACACTTTACTTTATAATACTTCCAAAAATAAAGTTATATACGGAGAATTGTAAACTTACTAATACATGCAAATTTTATTCTTTCATAAACAAATATTAAATCTCTTGTATATGTGATGAAAATGTACTGATTAAACCTTCCCATATAATTAAGAATTAAAGTTGTATTTGATGAAATTTAACATTATTATATTATTTCATAATATTTTTTATTTTACATTTATTCCATCAATAATTTGTATGGTTTATAATTGTGGGTTTTTGGCAAGTATTTTACAATCTTACACAAATCCATTTCTCATTCAATTTTATTATATGTTATCTCAATAGTGTACAAACAATGAGTTCTAACAAAGTACAAAATATTTCAAATTTAAGCCTAAAAGTCAGAATTAAAAAATTTACAATCATGATTGTAGCTCAATTATAATGGAGTAAATTTCTACATACTAGTAGTAAGTAATATACTGAAGTCATTATAAATAATATAAGAATAGTATTGTATGTAAAATTCAAATCTGCAATAAATCAAAACACAACAGGTAAAAAATGTAGTCATTCTGGACTCCAAAAGACTGCAAAATCTGACTGAAACTGCCCCTATTAAAACTTCTGCATGGGTTGTAAATGGCTTTTCAATTTCCCACAATAAATTATATCATACTTTGCATAAAAAGAATAAAAGTTGCCAATAAAAGTTGTCTATTCTTTTTACATGTACATTTTAATAAGACACACTAAGCCACTAGCAGAGAAGCCTCACTCGCCCACAAGCAACAGCAAAAGGATCGGTCAGAGACACCACCTTTCTCTTGCTTGGGTATCAAGATCTGCAACTTACTGTCAGCAAAGCTCTTTTAGACCACCCTTATATTGTTTCCCAAGTATTTCAACAATAGATGTCCATGCACTAATTATCCAAGTTCAACTTGAAAAATACTTAATTTTGACTGTGAAAAATACAAGACCCAAAAAAATCCTTTATATCATTTGGTTATGTCAATTCAAATTAAGGAAAAAGTATCACAATTACACAAAACAATAGCAGCTTAAATTTGTTTACAATACATGTAGCTCATTTCTGTTCCAACTGCTAGGTTTATTGCTTGATGATTGTAATATAACATATCCTCATTAAATCAACGTTACATTGGAATGCAAAACATCATTTCAATAGTGATATTTTCAACTTTGCTTTAAAATATCAAAAATTAGCTCTGAAACATGCACATATAAAAGTCCGGTATAAACATATGTAAAAGTATATTTAAGAATTTTTTAAGCCTTAATTACAATTCCATAACTCATAATTCATAAACTCTCTTACTTCAAATGGAAGGAAACAAATTAATATTTTACTCTTGCAATTCTCATTTATTTACTCTTGCAATATCAATTGTTATATTTATTAATATCACAATTTACCCCTTTTTTACTCAGAAATGTCTCTACCTCATTTGCCTATTCTATTTTTTACATCTATGACTCACTAAGCCACTGACAGAGAAGCCTCACTCGCCCACAAGCAACAGCAAAAGGATCGGTCAGAGACGCCACCTTTCTCTTACTTGGGTATCAAGATCTGCAACTTACTGCCAGCAAAGCTCTTTCAGAGTACCCTTGATCATGATTGTCTTATTTTTCCACAATAATGTCCATGCACTTATTATTAAGTTAGACTTGTACATATATGTGATATATAAATCAAGATTAAAATGTATGTGATTGCAGACCAATAAATGTTTAAACAATAAAATACATAACAGTTTTAATCTGTAATCAAGCATAGGAAAAAACTTTCACTTTCGAAAATACAACACTAGGTATATTTTTCTTATCTTACATTGAATTTGTGCAAAGCAGTAGCAACTCAGATGTTTCATCTCTAATAGCCCATCTCTGTTCAATTAATACATCCATAGGTTTGACTCTTTTAGATTCTTTATTTGTCCTGGTTCTTCTTATGCTCTGCCTTTTAGAGTGCTTTGATTTGAGAATGGCACTTTTGGTGTCCTGTTCTTTGAAGACATTCTCACATTCATCAGAACGCAACTTCAGCTTTCTAATTTCATAGATAGTATTATCTTTAGAATCATTTTTTGTACTATGAAGATGTAATCATGATATTTAAAACTGCTTTTTCTTGCTTCTTCTTCTCTTCATGCCAAGAAGTTTTCAGCTCTGGAGAAGCACACCTAGCTCCTAATTTCTACAATAAACATAAAAATAAATACCCATTTGCCTATATATACATATTATATGTGTGCTTCCGGATTTATGCAATTGCATATATTAAATAGTAAAAACAAAATCTGAGTTGATTTTAAAATTATCATTTGACCTAGAGGAAGCACAGCTCAATTTTGCTTAATTAAATATTTACAGAAGACTACAAAAGATATGCCATTTTTTCAAATCTGGGTAACACAGACAGATAATTATCTATAATTTCAGGCCAGCGAGCTACAGATTTCGAAGCGTGTAAATTTGGGTCTAATGATTTTTTTCGCCATCTTTTTTTTGGAGCATTTTACCTGCTTGACCTTGAACATGTTGAGGTGCCCTTTTCTCTGCTCCTCCACACTAATTCTTTCATTTAGCAGCAAGATACTATGGATATGGTGAAAAGCTGTCATAAACAAAATATGAAAAATTAATAACAGGTGTGGCTCTCCATAGAAAGAATATTCAAAAAAGGAGAAAAAAATATACAAACAGGGTATATTTATGACTAACATGATTACAGCAAGAAGATAACATTTTACACTATGAAAAAAATTCTCTGTGTCATCTAGTTAAGTGAATTGCATAAAAAAAAAACATATACATGTGTAATTATATGTACAATGTATAGATCAAATTTATAGATGACAAAATATGATACGAAACATACATAATGGTACCGTAGTCCGAGCACATGGAATTTGAAGATTTACAAAGTTTAGGAAAATGCAAAGAATAGCATTTACAGCACTTATCATATTAAGACACACATATATATAGTTTCACAGCAGCAAGCTGCAGAATTTGTGGAAGTACATGTAAATTGGGGACTGGTGATTTTTTGCCATCTTTTTTTTTGGCAATTTACCAATGTATTTACCTGCTTGACCTTGAATATGTTGAGGTGTGCATCCCTTTTCTTCGTGTTCCTCCACGATATTTTATTTAATGTAGCAGAAAGATACTATGGATAAAAAAATATGAAAAATTATTAGCAGGTATGGCATCTCGTAGAAAAAATATACAAACAGATGTATTTGTGATATAGAACAAGTAGATAACATTCATACAATAATAAAATCCTCCAACTTTGTGATCTAGTACATATTATGATATGTATTATATTAAATTTAGAGACGACAAAACATGATATCAAATGGGTGTACATACTCGGAACACATGGAATTTAAGAGTAAACTTTAAATGCAAAGGTTAGCATCTACAGCATTTAACATGCAAGTTATTGGGATAATGAACAAGTGATTTAACATAATTAAAGTAAAATATATTAACAACTTACACTGTAGATAGCAAGTTTTTAAAGTGGACAACAAATGCAAACTTCCAGTAAATGGTGGTAATCTCATACACAATAAGTTGTACAACAAATGATTAGTTCGTACATCATACTGGGTAGCCAAATATCTGGTCAAGTCACTTTCAGGAAGAGAGTCTCAGCAAGTTCAATGTTGATCATTCCCATAGCTACTTCAAATTTTTCTGGCACAATTTCTGAAAGAAAAGATGAATGTTTCAGGGATTTTTATTCAAACTAGGAATAATTCTCATAAATGTAAAAAATTGAAAAGTTTATAGATGACCAACAAATACCAGACACAGAACAGAAAACATGTTCGGGTCTTAGAATGGTTCAGGTGAGCTAAAATAAATCAATTCATGTGATTTTGTTGATGTTATCAGAATATTTAAGAAATCTTACCGTTGTGATAATCTTCATATTGCTTTTGTCATTTCTTGTGAGCATTTGGATTCCTGTAAATAATGCATGCATAATTGTGCATCATAGAATGTGATAGCTTTTTTTTAATAATTCATGCTTACGTATTTAACGTAAATAAATTATGCATAGCTCAGAATCCATTGCTATTGTATTTTTAGGATAAGGAAAATAAGAAAATAAACCTCATATTGTCTACTTGGTATATAGCATTTCAAGTTGTTGCAATATATTTTATATTCTTATGCATAAAGATACAAGTTAATAAAACATTGTTTGTTTATTTGTGATAATAGAAAATTTGAGTGGTATGGTTCTCACCATTTTCACAAGCTGTGTACATAGCCGGCGTTATGGGGAATCGTCTCAGGCACAGTCCACACTGCAACTATTTAAATAATCAAAATAAGTGCTCAATATATTCTTGAGTAGGCATTAAGAAATAAATAAATAATTAATTACATTGTACAACACTCTCTGTAAATGCTGAACAGAGGAAAACTTTAGTGACAAAAATTCTGAAACCAATCCCAAACGAGAAAATTCTGGTTAAAATCCATCTTTAAGTTAGATGCCATTGGTTAAAGTGTTAAATAATTATTACAAAATGTAAATAGCGCTTGCCCAAACGTTTTTACTGCCAGGCATTTTATGTGTACAGCCCAGACTAAGGAACAGTAACATTATCAGTAGCAGAGGCAATTATTCATTCAAGGACACATCATGTGTCACATGATAAAATTTTGTACATTGTCCATACCGCTAATCAGGGTCGTAAATGTCTTCATCTTCTGTTAAAACATAAATTCCATCCAAAGTTTATCATGCTTCTCCTTTTCGAGTAACTCTCTTTCGCCCCTTCCTCTCCGTACAACATCATGATCAAGTTCAACATGGTTGCATGGAACTCTCCAAAAAATTGAATTTCGGCGCGGTGTGTTGTTTTTAAATAAATTGCTTTTCGAGCCCGACTTCGATCCCGATGTAATTGTACTACAGTGGTAGTCGATAGAGAAAAGTTATATTCCACAGTTTTGAAAAATCTACATAAGGGTTAAATAAATAAAAATGAGAAATAAATAAATTAGAATGAATAGGGTGACTAAATATTTTTTTTCAAAAATGTTTCAACATAAGTTTACATTAGGTATAAAGAATAATTTATGACATATTCAAAATACCAAAAATGTACTTAAACTTTAAGTATAAGCATATTTACTTTTACATGTCGATATTCTTAAACAGGACGTATAATAATCTCAATTAAACTATTATTATTCTCGACGTATTTTGCAATAAATAAGATTATACTTATTTGAAAACTGTTTTTAATTATATCACAATATCTCATGAAAAATTTACCGTTATACATAAATTAAATTCAATACAAGAAATTTACTGGAGTAAACGAATTTATTAAATTATATGAAACGCGACTTTTCATGCAGTGATAATATCTCGTTTTCACAAGATATTATGTCGTTTTCACAAGATAATATCTCGTTTTCACAAGATAATATCTCATTTTCACAAGATTATTATGTCGTTTTCACAAGATAATTTTTTTCTGGTATTAAAAAAAGTAATTCGTGTCCTAAATATACCAACGTACGTTTAAGTAGTTTGGTCAGTTATTTATACTGGATGTTGGCTAGTGTTTGTCAGAAGAGGTATGGACGCCGTGAGTTATACTTTACCCATGCTTAGTGATCTTGGGTGTGTCTTTATAACCCATGTTGTTTGAACTTGGATGTGTTCTAGCTGTTTCCCCTGATGTGAGATCTTTGGATTCAGGGATGTTTTGTAGCGGCGTTGAGAGCAAGACCTGGGACCGACAGTATGGTTTTTATGTATAAAATGCCACTGCTCAGTAAGTTTTTACACTTTACAAGATTTTTCTTGCTAACATAAAGAGCAATTTTCTATGTAAAACTGTTAGCAATATAGCGAGAATGTATATATTGACGCTCTAATTCATTTACTTGTTAAACGGCAAAATTACATGTTTTCTTTTGTAATTTGTTTGTAAAATCTGGTATTTTGAACAGAGATTTGTTTTAAATATTTTATTAGAAAACCTTATGAAAATTGTAGGTGATCGAAATTGTATATTAACTTAATTTGCACGGGAGGATTTATTTACGTGGTGAGGTTACTTAGGATATGGTGGACCGGACGGGAAACTATGGTTGACAACTTGGACAACATGTTAGACATTGGACGTGGTGTGAAGTGTGAATCTGTCCAGTGATGACCATGGTTGAACTTTTGGCCGTTTTCATGTTAATTGTACATATGTAGATAAATTTATTGTTAATTTTTATAAATCTTGTTGTTTCTTGGTATAAAGTAGGTCTCCCAAAATATTTGTTTTGGGTTGTTAATACAAATTGAAAGAACCCAGCACAACTTGAGGTCAGTTGTGACATCCTGCCGACCGGACAAACCCGCCTTATTTTCCTTGTTATGCTCGGAAAATAATGGGAAAAATCTGTGGTTAATTCAGTGTGTAAATAATGGACTGACAATGAGTATGAAAAGTTAGTCAGTATTTTATTCAATGATACATTTTATTTGCTGACAAGGTTATTGACTCAGAACTCATGAAATAATAACTAAAGTAGACAACTGATATTCTTGTTTCATCGACTTGCTTGTCAATAATTTACTTCATTTTAGAAATTGTACAATCGAAGATCAATTTCTAGAACATCGAATCAACTTCGAATGCAGGTGATGAAGTTAATATGCTGATTATTTCGAGACTGTATATTAACCTAAATATGAATGTACCTATAACCTACATGTAAATCTATGCGTAGATAGTGCATAACGCATGGAAGTTAATACATGTAATTCTTTTGGATAATTATGAGACTATACTTATTGTTTGGCGAGCTTGTCATGGCCGTTTATTGCAAATAATTCAAATAATATCAATAACAAATTATGCGCCGATCATACAAAGATATGGCAGCATACACACAAACATATACACAAGCAGTAGAACTACCATCTTGGCTCGAGGACCTGGAAAAAACAGTGCCCCCCGGAGATGGTATTCTATGAAAATTCTGCCATCAAGCAATATATTGATCATCAAAGTCTTTAACAGGCTTGTCACTGGACCAAACATCGAGAATGAGACCGTCTAAATAAAACTTGGCCATGACGCTGAAAAGAGAAATTAGCAGAGCGAAAGAACCTTTTCTTTGAAAAACACGAATTCAAAATTATACACATTAAATACGAATAGTTTTAACATTAATTAATAATCAAATCTGTTTCAATTTATATGCCACCATCATGTTTACTATAATTATGGGCAGGGAGGGTGGGGATTCTTCCAAAATTTTCCCGGCATACACCTTCTGAGAATGACGGAAAAGGAAGCTAAAGTTGAGCATGCTCAATGACGCTAAATTGGTTGCACCCAAAATTAGAGTTATCCTTCTTGACCCATAATAAAATAATACGCAAATGTTGTGCTCGAAATAACCTGGCTTATCCATATGAGATAAACCTAAATAAGTATGGGAAATTGACGATTGAAGAGTTAAAGTCATCACGCTTATCAAAGGGGTTGGTTGTTAAATTACAATTAACGTCTTTTTCAAGTGAAATGTCCAAATTTCTAATCGATGTGTCTGACTCTATGGAATCTTTTATATTAAGGTCACTTGGATATATGGAATCGACATAAGAATAAAATACTGTATGCAGTGAAATGTTCGCCCCAATTTTTTTCGCTCCCTTCGCCCTACCCTAGTCTAGGAAAATATTATCAATCTGATCATGATTGCCTATCAATTACCGTGTTCTCGATATCTAGAAATTTATAATTATACAAAATAAATAAAGCAAATGCCGTGCGCGAAAGTTAAAAAAAAATAGAATTGAAGTATTCTATAGGTGTACAATTGAAGCATCACGATCCCCAAATATAATATAATTTCATCATGCTGAAGTAGTCGGTCGTGTCGTTTAAAAGTATGTTAAAATGACAAGGAAAATAATTCCATTCATTCTATGTATTTTTTTCATCTTAAGTTGTAAAATTCATAAGAAACTATGATGAACATAAAATATACGGGAA
>NW_026930512.1:0-40435 GCF_032062105.1 Saccostrea cuccullata | reverse complement strand
AGACAGACGGACAGTCGGGCGGACGGACGACGGACAAAATGTGATCAGAAAAGCTCACTTGAGCCCTCGGCTCAGGTGAGCTAAAAACGACGGTATAAAATTCTGTTGAGGTGTTTGAATCAAGGGCCTATGAGCAACAATCCTAACCTAAGTATCTTAGAACCTGATGTTCCTTTCCAGATCGTCCCTATTATGGCCCCGCCCTACCCCCTGGAGGTCATGATTCGAACAATTGAGAATCTGTAGATATGCTTCCAAATATATTCCAGTTTGAGATATTTTTAAAGTTACATATATTTCAATGTAAAACGTGAATTCCCTATCGGGCCCGCCCTTACCCTTGGGACCATGATTTGAACAATTTATACAACTAATAGATGCTTCCATTTAAGTTTCAGCTTTTTTCAAAGTGGTTTCATCTTCATTTCAATGAAACTTGGATTCCTTGTTGATGCCCCGCCTACCCACTTGGTCATGATTTTGTCAATTTATAAAGGAGTCTATTAATTATATCCCAGTATGCTTTCACAATAGTTTAAGTTTTTCTGACCCAGTGATTCTTCAGACAAAGATTTTTTTTTCTGTACTAGTATTTTTAATGTTGAACTTTGATAGCTTAATGTGGCCCTGTCCTACCTGCAGTGTTCATGATTTTTCACACTTCAGAATCCACACTAGGCCACAGGATGCTTCTACATAAGTTTTAAATTTGTTTTGTTAGGGGTCTTGGTCTATCTTTTTAGCAAATTATACATCCCTTCACCCAAGCTGATTTGTACCAACTTCGGTAAACGATGGCCCGGTGATTCTTGAAGAAGTTGAAAATATGAGCAAAAAGAGATAAATGGATGATTTTTGACTGTGAAGTTACCTCTACATTTGTTCATTATTCCTCCTTTTCTTCTTGGGCAGCAGCAAAGTCGGTAAGGAAGTGTTAAAAGATTGATTGGAGAAGGTATCCGTTGCTCGTAATCATTGATTACAGTACATCGGTGAAATCTCCAGAGTTTCTCGGAGTTTTGTTGAACTCTTTCAAATGTATAACTAAAAAAGAAATAATGTACAGTGTATGCATACTAATATGGTGGAATGGGTGTATAAACGAAGATTTACCTTCAAAAATACCAATGATTGGACAATGGCTTTCCAAAATGTGTCTTATTCAGAGCAATTATATATTCATCTAAAAGTTTAAGGATAACATACCAATGCTAATTAATTTGTGACCAAACACTTAACGTGAAAATTGACAAGTATGTTCAACTCAATTTGAAGAAATCAAACTTATCCGCACACGAGACACACACAAGATGCTGTCAATTTTCATTTCTACTCGAATGTACGTGTACCTGAACATGGCGATAACAAGATTCACCAAAAGCAGGTTAGAGAACAACATGTAGAATCCTGCTACCGCAATTACAGTCCAGTCCTCCTCGGGGCATCGGTCGATTGAAGTATCCGTCTTCCAAATATTTGTATCATTAGTACAGCCTGATAGTTCCTCCCCTTTATATAGAATAAATCAGTACATGTATGTAAGAACAGACTTATACTTATTTGACCAGAGATCTGGCGTTGATCAAAAAGATATGTTTGATATTAAATAATAACTCTTCGTTTTCTCCAACAAAAGTATTTCGAGGAGGATTTCCTTCAATAGCTGCGTGAGAGTTTATCTTGAATCCATCTATATTATAGGGGTTAAATTAAAAATGACTTGACATAACCTTACTATTCTAAAGAAGTTTCATATATTTTTTTCCTGTTGACAAGGATCCCTCCTCAATTCGTATCCCGGCTTGCACTGATTACTAACGGATTTTTTGTGTTAAGTCGAATATAAGTTTATAGTCACCCACATGGGACAGAAATTAGAGAGTTTGCTATGTAAGTTGTTTATCCTTACATAACAAGTTTGAATTTAACCAGGCCATGATAAATCCTTCTTTGGAGGAAAACTTAAACCACGGGTCCGGAATCTTGAGTCACAGAGAAGGTGCTGACACAAACACTAAGTGTTCTGTATGCCAGTTTAAGGTCTAAGTGTTAAACCCTTCACGAGTAAAAGGCATCTTCCCTAGCAAAGGATTCCTGATACGCATTTCTCCTCATTATCCCTTGCCAAAAGGTGATGTGAAAAGACGGGACTGTTTTTTGTCACGTGATCTCTAATTTTGAACAGGTACGCACAAATTGCATTATTTGCAGAAATAAATAAAGTGAGTCATTAAAGTATTTAAAGAATAAATAATAAGAATGCATTGATTTTTCATTTGATATGTTCTTTGCAAATTTACAATTTCAATATAGGTTCTTCTTCATATTTTATACTTTATATCTTAAGATTTTTAATGTCACTATATCAGATTATTTATTCATTAGAATAGCATGTGACCGTTGTTTACGTGCATTGTTCATAACCAAGAGTAAAGAGTCAAAATATGTCCCCCGACGCAGATACTGTCTTATACCATAGACGATTGCTGATTGGTCTATAAATTTCGATCTACTCTGACAATTTGACAAAAAAAAAATCCCAACTCTCATTAACATTGTATGCCAAGGGCATATGAGGAGAATAATGTATCAGAACCCCTTGGCTAGCTAAGATGGTGTAAGTTGTGGCGTTTCATAAGGGTGAAAATTGAACGAAAGGGGGGTTGTAATCTTTGAGCAACAATACACATTGATTAAAATTGATAAGCTGGTTATAGGAAATAATTTCCTGACGATGGCATTTAGCACATCAACGTTGAAGGAAATTTAAAACAAAAATCTTTGATAAATTCTCTCTGCATTGAAAAATGAATTGATTTACCTTCCAATACTTCATTGTTAATTTCACCGTATAACTGCCAGTAAGGATAATAGATGATTGTCCAAATCCTCCAGTTAACCCAGTTTCCCTTCCATATTGTTGGGTGATCTGGCCACAGGTTAGCGTGGTAATACATTCCTACCCCTAGTACGACAAACACTGCAAGACCGAGGAAGTAGAGGAGATCCTTTAACTACAAGATACTAACATTGCTAAGTACAATTCCCATTTTATAAATGGATTAAATATGGCCTACTCACAAGATTTCTTTATAATAAAAAAAAAACAGAAACATACAACGTTTTCTCTCGACCTTTCACGTTAAAGACATTAACTTCGACGTTAAAGACATTAACATTCATAAAATGACCAGTGAGATCGAGGTAAATGAGTTAAAGTGTTTTAGAAAGAAAAATAATATTTCCTGGATTATCTGAAAACGATGTTGATACTTATCATTTACCATTTCTTTAATCATGATTAGAGTTGGTCCCATTTTTCTGTGCACCAAAAAGACTTCAAGAAACCTCAGGTACATAACAAGAAGAGATAGCGATAACATTCTTCTTGCTACTGTGTAATTAGTGGACGGGTGGAAATGGCGTACAAACAAGGCAATGATCAATAAGACATATGATACAAGGTCCACCATATTCCAGAAGTCGTAGAGGTGCCTCTTAAGTCTAGAGTATAAGCCGCGATGGGATCGACCTTCTGATTCCAAACAGCCCTATAAAGTAATGATAACAATGAAATGTGAAGGTTATGCAATATATCTGTGTTGATATGATGATCATTTGATTTAATATCTAAAATTTAATATTTAATATTTTATTTAATATACAATTAATATATGATAAAATGTTTCTATTCACGTGAATTTTAATATTAAGTTGCTGTTTTTTCTGTTACACGTATTAGTAGCTGATCAAGTAACCAAAAGAGTAACCGAATATTGACCAAACGTTCTTGATATTTTAGTCAAATACTGTGGAATCATCGGAAAGACAAATAAATTCTTATACAAAGAGTTTTGACACTTGATTCATTTTTCATTGAGAATTTTTCTAATCTAATTTGAAGTAAATAATATGTCCTTCACCGACAGGAAATTAAACAAGAGGCCCACGGGCCTTCTAGGTCACCTGAGTATCATATAACAACTTTCCAGCGATTGTGTTTGGTTCGAGTTTTAATCCAAAAGCCATGAAATTCACAAATTTTGAAAGAGGCACCATTGCTTATCAAAGAGCAGATTTCAAAGCATTAATTTATTTTTAGTAAAAGTACTCTCCTGGTAACCCTGACCCAGCGGCCCTGAAATTATCTATTTTGAAAGAGGCCCCTTTCTTCATTACAAGGCCAGCATTTTTTTTTTTATTTTTTGGTTTAGTTATGAACATGAGAATGAAAAAGTCCTGAGGGAGAAGGAAATAAAAAAATTTTTTTTGATAAATCAATTATCAACATTTGTACATTCTTTTTTTATGCTATCCTAATAGGCTCCTTACCACTGGACACATAATGCTTACAAATAGGAAAGTAGAACATTTAATTCCTTATTTCATCATCTGCCAGTTTGGGCCAGTTATATAAATTTTGTGATGTTGATCAAAATATATTAAAAAAAATCAATTCTTAAAAAATCTTTCAATATATCTTCATTTTTTTATATGTGTTAGGTGAATGTGTAGACATTGTTGTAAAATATACTTGATGCCTAAAATTATAATTCCTATCATAAAACAGACAGGGGGTATTGCGGAGTAGGGTGAACATTTTTTTCAATTAAGTGTAAAATAATTTTTCTGGCTGATACAAATGATACAACATGCCTTTATATATTTGTATATTTGTATTATATGTTCCTGCTTTTTTAATAGTTGTTTATTTTTTCAGGTTACTGTTTATTTCTTCCTTAAACAGACTTAACTTCTCCCATAGTTTTATTCATTACATCTGATGCATGAGCAAACCTTTTCTGAAGAATGATGCTTAGACTGTAACAGAGGCCTAAACAATGTCGCTGGCAATATGCAATAGCTACCATGGGCAATTTAAAACCTGTGGGAGGAAAATAATTTACAGACAGATACTTTTGAAACGAATACATAATTATCTCACCAGCATGTCATAGTGAAACAAAGTCGTCAGCATTTTATTTGTCCTTTGAACGTGTGAAACGTTTTGAATGGCACTCTTATCGATGAATTTTACACTAAACCAAGCTATCTTCGCAGATCTAGGCATTCTAGCTTTATTTACCCGCCGTTTCATCTTAAACCGGAAGTGCGAGTTCGTAAATTTGAAATCTCGATCCCGACTCAAATTTGAGAATCGAAAAAAATTATTTTTTTCCCGAAAATTCAAAACCTTGAGCGGAGGGTTTGTAAAACTGAAAATAAAATAAATCCTGGCCTTAAATATGTAATTAGATCATTAGCATATTAACCAGGAGCAAAGGATAAGATGTTCAAAGAATTCATGCATTTCACTATATAATCATTAGAGCCCCACCCTAAAACAAGAACCCCTGACTCAGGGGCCCTGAAGTTCACAATTTTGGTAGAGGCCACCTTATTCAACATAACTATGTACTTGGTTACTTTATTTAATGCCCATGAGCAGAGAAGAAGATTCTCAAAGAATATATGCATTTTCACTATGCAATCAATTTAGCCCCGTCCTAGCACTAGAACCCCTGACCCTGGGGCCATGAATTTCACAATTTTGGTAGAGGCCACCTTATTTAACATAACTATGTACTTGGTTAGTTTCTTTAATGCCCATGAGCAGAGAAGAAGATTCTCAAAGAATATATGCATTTTCACTATGTAATCAATTTAGCCCCGTCCTAGCACTAGAACCCCTGACCCTGGGGCCATGAATTTCACAATTTTGGTAGAGGACTCAGTGCTGATTACAATCATGCAAACAGTTTGACTGCTTGATGTCCAGGAGTAAAGAAGAAGATTTTGAAAGATTTCATTAATTTTAGTGGTTTTGGCCCCACTCCTCAGGCCCCAGTGGGGCGGGGACCATGAAATTCACAATTTATGTTCCCCTTTATCCATAGATGCTTTGTGCCAAATTTGGTTGAAATTGGTTGAGTGGTTGCAGAGAAGAAGCTGAAAATGTTCAAATGTTAACGCACGGCGCACGACGGACGACGGACGACGCACGACGACGACGCCAATAGATAGCAATAGGTCACCTGAGTTTACTCAGGTGACCTAAAAATTGAATCAGAAATTTTTTTCAGTTCCCTCAGAATCCAATATTCATCTCTTACAAGGAAGCTTATGAGTTCTTCTATAAGGTCACCAGCTCCCCATAAATACACGTAATATTCAAATATTTTGGATATATCGAGTGAATAGTACTCGTCTCCAACACCAGTCAACACAAAGGCACTGTAAAACACCAGCATGACGAAGAACATGACCTGTAAGAAAATAATATGTAATGGACATATGCCGAATACTGTTCTATATGTAAAATAATCAGACTGTTTGAGGCCCGTTAGGGCCGAAAACTGTCTGATAATTTTACATATAGAATAGTATGAGGCATATATCTTACTTAAAACATTGCCATTTAAATGTCCAAAAGTTACCCGGAGGAGTCCGATAATAACACAATGGGAGTTTAGGCATCCATTGTTTTCTACCCGTCTGATAAGTAGATAAAAGAAATGAGACAGTAAAAAAGAAAGTGAACACTTGTTTCATTTCATTCATTCAATGGCAGTCGTTTAGTTTAGCAGGACAGGGGTCTTGTGGTAAATTTATTTCAAATTTTTAAGTGTTTGGATTTTTTAAAAACGTTTAGAAACTGCATTTTTAGAAATCAGAATGTAATTAAAATTTTGAATATTTTCCATACATTACAAAGATATACAAAACAGATTTTGAGGAACGTCTCGATTGACCTTCAGTCTAGTAAATGTCTTTAGACTAATTCAACATAGTTATTCAAATTTCCAAAATTTTTACTATTAAAGTACATCAAAGTTCCAGAGTTTTTTTTTTTTCAAAGTTTTCACCAATGTTAATCAAAGTTTTAAAGTTTTTTTTGTAATTACTTTAATAACTTAATATATAGTTTTATTAAGTTTATTTTTTTACTATTTAACTGTTTTAAGGGGGGGAGGATATTGGGTTTGTTTGGGCTGGGTTTTGTTGTTCCTTAATTTAAATATCTAACGTAAAAATTTAAATGCAAAATTCTCATTTAACAGTAAAAAAAACATTGACTAAGATAATAAAGCAAATATTTTGATTCTTAAATGACGCAAATTTTATTTCATAGTATATTTTGTTAGGGGTACCCAAAAAGAATCAGAGGGATCAAATAGCTAATTTACGAAATATTTAGATAAATTGTTACGCTAAAGTAAAGTGATACATTACATAATCTTCTCCGTTATTACATTGAGAGAAACAGCTTAAGTATGAACAGCCGTAGAATAATTCACAGAATACGCGAGTTTCGAGATTGTAACGATATAGTCGCAAAAAGTGCCCATTTCATCATTGGGTGGAACATGTTGTTTCTGTAAACAAATGTGCATAAATAAATGCACGATATTCATGGCTTTTAAAAAATTATTAATGTTATAAAAAGATAATATTGTTAAGTAGTGATGAATTTGATGGTTTTATTAAGCTCAACTATGCATATTTACAAATCTTCTTTCAATTAAAGTGTTCTTAAAAACTTAAGCCGATTTTCTTGATTTTACAAACATTTTTTAAAAAGAGTTATAATAAGAAAAAGAATCAATGTGTCATTTAGATTTTCGACGTGCAGTCATCATATGCATGTGTACCGTATGTATTAGAGGTCCGTATGTCCTCCTCGTCTGAAAAGTCTCACATCCACTGTTACTTTCTTTTTTGATACAATTTTTGCTTTAAAAATAACGCTTTTACATTAATTATTCGGTTATTTTCGAGTTATAGAGTGCATCCTGACAATCACGTAGTTATGATAAACCAATATATCAATGATGCAATGTATCCAATATATAAATATCTGTCCCACCTGTCTGTTTATCCAGCAACGAAACTTCCCTCATCAACAAAAGAGCTCATCAAGGGAGTTAATCTCGAAACTTGCATATTAGAACTTAGTTCACTTACATAATTGAACATGTATTTTGTGATTGGGGCCCCTATAAATTCCTTGGGTTTTCGTAATCCGGACTGAAAAAGATATAAATAGAATGAAATTATATAACCAAATGCAATTAGTCAAATAAAAACATTTTATCAATAATCTCAATTTATATGCTGTCCACTTTTTAATAAAAATTTTCAATTTTATTATATGTAGGAAATATTAACTGCATGTCTGTCTATATCAAAGTCAAATAGTGTAGAATCAGATATTTTCAAAGCGTGACCCCAGATGTTGCCACAATAAATGATCAAAGTTAAACATACGAATATATTGCAAAAACTTTGAAAATTTTCTCTAGATCAGCAAAGCAATGATTGCTCATAGTTATGTGAATGCATCCTCAGTTGGTGTAGGAGGTTGCTCAGCCCAAGGGAATAGAGTGGGGTTACAATGGATAATCAAAATTTAACATATGAGATTGTAGGTAAAATCTCCAACACCTTTCTCAGGAACAGCAAAACTATGATTAAACAAATTCTTATGGAAGCAGCCCAGTTGGTATAGTTTCAAGTTTGTTCAAATCATGACTCCCGTGGGGTAGGATATAGCCTCAAGGGATGATCAAAGATTTCCATAGGAGTTAATAGAGAGATCTTTCAAATCTTCTAAAGAACAACAAGGACATGGTTGGTCACATTTACATTGTATATGGAAGCATTTTCTGTTAGTGTAGATTAAACTTTGTTGGAATCAGGAAGTAGATGGTGGCCTCAACGAAAGTTCAAATTTGTAGGGAAAAATACAGTTAAAATAATAAAGGAAATCTTTGATTGTTGTAGATTGAGTTTTGTTCAAATAATCATACCCCTTCCTACCATCATAGGGGTAAGTGGGGACCACTAATGCACAGAGTTTTTAAAACATAAACTGATTTTTTTTCTTTTTTTTTTTCATCCACAGTTTTTATGTGAGCGATTTGGCCCCTAGGTGTAATGTAAAAGATACCATCAATCGACATAATTTATTATTCGGACAGAATTAACAAATTGTCTTTTATTGATACCTTCACAAATGGCTTGAAGTCAGGAGCTAAATTGTTGTACCAACGTTTGTTCATGTTCTTCTGAGAGCAAGTGTGAGCAACGATGTCGTACATGAAGTTTTCGTGCGCAAAGGTCAGAGGGCAAGACTTTATACCCCAAACAACAGCCTCGTCATCCATAACATTAATAGCATTTTTATAATCTTCTTCGAACATGCCGTCCATTAATTTCAAACATCTTTCTTCAAACATCCTTTAAAATGAGAGTAAACAATTATTAAATACTACCATCTAGTTTTAAAAACCACAGGGACCATTATGTCAAAAACTCTTGTTTTTGTTTTATGACTACTTACTATAAGTATGTCAGCTATACAATAAACGTCAGAATCTCTTATATAAGAACTAATCAAGAACTATGACATATGTGCCATAAAGATTCAATATCAATTCTATTTAAGTCAACAGATTATCTGATTATAAATCAGGGGTGTGATTAATATAAAATAAAAATAAAAAATGCTGAAATGAATAGTCGCAGTGGATAAAAATCATATCAAGTTGCAATGGCTGTACCTAGTATAGACAGAATAAAGGTCATCTATATAATGCAATAAATAGTCATATTTACATTTTTCGAACATTTAAAAAAAAAATTGAAAAATCTTTAAAAATATCAAAAATATATATTTGGCGTCATAAAAAAATGCTGATCTTTTCATTAAAAACCTTAAATATGCTGCGAAAAACACAAATAAAGAAATGGAATTACGAGAAGAAGAAGACTATTGGGGATTGTTCAAATATCTGAAGGAGGAAAGATTCTTTGTGAATCGTTGGGTGATAATGTCATCCTGCAGAACCTTTCATATCTGACAGAATTTTCTATATGTACATAAAAATCGAAATGAATCATTTTGAGAGGAAAGTAAAAATATGTAGAAATATAAATAAGTCATCATACTTTGCATGATTTGCAAATTCTATGGACAAATTTTGTTCCTTGACGTTGTTTGCCTTTTTGGAAAGTTTATGCAAAACTGAAGTACACACAAGTCCTGTCACTAAAAAATAGAATCATTTGGCATAAAAATTGCATAAAATATTGTGATTATTTTTTGGTACTTTTATGAATTAAATGAGATATGTTAATTCCGTTACATCGATGGTCTTTTTTTTATCTCTTATAAAATAAAACTTTCATGTATTTGATTTCATCGTTTTTATTGTATCAGATTTAGAACAAACAATTATTTTTATGTTCTACAACTTACCGAAAAATTATTTTAAATGCTTACATAAGTGGTCTGTCGTTCGCAGCCAACATATTTCAGATATTTCCATTCGATTTGCAAAGATCGCCCAAAGCAAAATATCAGAGACCTTCACAATTTTTTCGTCATTTTCTTCTTCGTCTTTATCATCTTTATCATCATCTTTATCATAGTCTACACAGATAATTAAAAAAAACATTCTGAGAGAATTGAATAACCATTGAATTACCATTACTACATGTAGTACCCAACCGGCAAGTGTAATCTGGTTACCATAAAAAAAAAATTAAAAGTGAAAAAAATCCCGCAAAAATCTTTTAAGTGGAACAAAATGAAAAACCTAAAATAAAATTTATAAATACAAATGTATATACACTTGCTTCTCTTATTTCAATTATCAGCTTAAGATTTGGAAGCTGTAAGAAAAATGGCTGTAGAGAAGCCATAAAAACTGAGACGGCAATTCAGTCTAAACTCATTGAGCGGATCCGGAGCGATGAACAATTGTGCTGACACGTCAAGTAATGTTCACAAACCAGAAATTAAATCAAAATCTACTAACGGCTAAAACAATATACCGAAAACCAAGTGGGAAAGACTGACTCAGAAAAGGAACACAAAGAAAGAGGGACGGTGAGACAAGGATGATACCTTTATTCCCTTACGATTTATACAGTAGGATACTCAAACTGAAGAAAGTAGCGTCAATTTAATCAATTTAACTTGTCATACTTAAGCAAGTATTCCTCTGAAAGAAATGATCGGCATGGGGTCATAAAGTCAGCATTGTGAATTGCCTTGAAATAAGTTTTAAACTGAAGTGGAGCAACCAAACGCGTTCTATGGCGGCAGCAGAGATAAAGGTTATAAAAAAAGATAACTATTCATGCAATATTCAGTACCCACAAATGTACTACAGTACTATTCAATGTTGTAATTGTGTTTCTATGCAACACGGATATCCAAAACACCAGAAGCGGGATTAAATGCCATGGAAGACTGAGTATCTCCTGCCAACCGATCACACCCTCCGTGTGTTCTTGTTATGATAGGGACACAATGGGAAATTTTGTCGACAATTCCGTGTAAAAATAATGACCTAACAATACCGGTAAACGTCATTTGACTCAATGATAAATTGCATTTGCTTACAGGGTCATTATATCCACCATAAAGTAAACATTCGTCACCTGTATCAGAAGAGTTGTTACATGTAGATTGCCATTGAAATATTTTAGCTCACCGAGCTGAAAGCTCAAGTGAGCTTTTCCGATTACCCAATGTCTGTCGTCCGTCCGTCCGTCCGTCTGTCTAGCTATCTGTCTGTCCGCCCGTCTTCTGTAAACTTTTCACATTGTCAGCTTCTTCTCAGAACCACTGGGCAAAGAAAGCTGAAACTAATGTGGAAGCATCCTGGGGTAGTGTAGATTCTAAATTGTTCAAATCATCCCGGAGGTAGGTCAGGGTCACAATATGAAATCCAAGACTTACATTGAAATGAAAAGGAAAAATTTTCTTCTCAAGAAATTGACAATACAACAAAATAATCAATTATTTATATCCCCCAAAATAAGATTTGTTTTTTTTATATAAACATTTTTATCCTAAACTATGCTACAAAGTATTTTTTAAGCATAGTGCATGAAGTATTGGAACAAGAAGCTGAAAGTTATGTGGAAGCATCCTGGGGTAGTGTAGATTCAACTCTTTCAAATCATGACTCCTGGGGTTGGACTAGAAAAGCTGAATCGTATTTGGACGCATACTGGTGTAGTGTAGATTCTACGTTGATCAAATCTTTACCCTCGGGGGTAGGGCGGGACCACAATATGAAATCCAATTTTACATTAAAATATATAGGAAATATATTTAATCTTCTAAAGAAGCACTGCAATGAAATATAAAAATTATTTGAAAATATTTTGGGGTAGTGTAGATTCTATATTGTTAAAATTATGAATCCGGAACTAGGGCGGGGTCAAAATAGGGAAGTTGTGTTTAACATTGAAATATAAAGGAAATGTCTTCTTCTAAAGAACCTCTGGACCAGGAAAGCTGAAACTTATGTGGAGGCATCCTGTGGTAATGTTGATTCTAAACTGTTCGAATCATGACCCCTGAGGGTAGGGCGTAGCTAAAATACGTATTACAAGAGTGATACTGGTGAACAGCATGGCCTAAGAGACTCAGGTTTAGCGTTGTGGCCCATGGAGCTCTTGTTTAAGTAAAATATCAAAATCTGAAACAGATGTGTCAGACTCAGTGATATCTCTTATCTCAAGCTCAACAGGATATATCGCATTGAGATAAGAATAGGCATAACCATTGCTAGTTGACAGAACGGCGTCGATATATCTAAACAAGAAGGTGAAGGCCACAACAAGTGTTTTCTTCTTTTTACGTATACGAATTTGGACAAATTCTTCTGCTTCATTTGAATAGAAAAAAATGTCTATTAATAATGAGACACAATTTGTACCCATAGGATTTACGATAGATAGTTGGATGATATAGTCCCCCAAAATCACATAAATATCGTCAATTAGAAACTCGAGCATCCTTTTAATGTTTAACTCAGAGTATATGTGTGTACAATCAAATTTTTTAAACAAAATAATTTTGTATATGACCAATGACAAGATTAATAAATCTACAAGTTCCATTCTTATTGAAAAAGAAGCTGACAATGATAACAAATAGCCTGGAATTTATCATATCGTGGGGAATGGCTATGTTCAAAGTTGAACATCTCAAGTTTTTAAGCTGATGAATTAGGTAAAATCTAGATATTATTTCAAAATTTCCAATAGGCCCTTCGATTTTTTAAGTACATTTGTATCCACATCTGATTTACATGATTTTTCGAATATATTTAGACACAGTAATCTTAAAGATTTTCCTTCACTACTGTCAATATCATAGTGAGATTTAAAGAAAGAGTTTTGGTTAAACATCTACTTGAACCCTCGGTGTATATTTGTTTGTAAAGATTTTTATGAAGTTTAGGAGTCTAATATAGATATCGCTCTCCTCCTTTTCTGTTTTGTTTGATAGACCTTGAATACTGTTTGTTATCTCGAATATATTTCATTCAAATTTATTTTGGGTGTATAGAATATTGAAATACTAAAAACTGGTATATTATATGGAAGAATCTTTTCCTAAGAAAGGGAACTATAAGTATTAACTGGATAAGTATAAACGATATTACCATTGGTAGAAATAAATCCAAGTTCCTGTAAAATACATACATGTACTTCACAGATGACATTGACAAGAAAAGATCCCTGACTGCTCAATGGCCGAAACTACCGAGTGAAGATAAAAAAAATTGCAGTATATCACCGATATATGCTTACGTTTTTATATGAGTGAAATATTCACGAAATGGACGGAATAAAAATCAAACAGTCTTTTAGTAAAAATACTTTAAAAACAGTCTCAAAATTAAATTAAATATATCAATTAGGGAAATGGGATATGTTATAAAACCATTATAAATTATCTCAATTTATCCTGTGAAGATTTGGAAATCAAATACAAACCTTTATATCCAAGGATTCTTCGACACAACCCCTTAGCAGAATCAGCAACCTCTTTTTGTCTCTTTTCCTTTTCCTTTAAGGCTTTTTCGAGAGTTTCGTTCTTGCTTTTTTTTCTTTTTATCTTTTTTTCAATTCTTTCTACGTCTTTTGGGTTTGAATTTCCTTGTAGTTCTCTCTCTAATTTGGCAATTTTACGTTTTCTTTTGTTAATTTTCTTTTCAATTTGTCTGTGAGTAAAACACAATTCTTTTGCTTTATCTTCTGCGATTTGCTAAAATTAGAGCATAATTACTGTAAAGAACATGTAGAAATACTGAAATTTTGTAAGACTTACACTTTGTACAAGTACTGGTATATTACAAAACATATTATTTTTTTTGACATGGGTAAGTAACTGCAACATGGTTGACAATTATCCTTTGTTGATTGCTTAATGGGAACTGTATCATATCCAATAAAAACAACATCATGTATTGTTGTGGACACTCCTCCCCCCCACCCCCCCGGTTAATGACATCAGGCTTTGGAGATTTCTTAGAAAACATTTACTGAAACGCATCTTATTTCGGCGGTCGGATTGGGTGGGGGTGGTTGGTGGGGAGGTAGTGCTATATAGGATGTAAAAAAGTTAAATATGTTACAATCGTTCGTGTTAACATATTTGTTTAGTATGATTCGGCATACTTTAGACGATGTGTTAGTTAAACTGTAAATCATGGAAATTCATGAAATACCTTTGGAATTCTTGAGTAAATCCATGAAAAGAGAATAATTATGCATGTTAAATTGAAATGTCATGGCGAATTTATGTCTTAAGAGAAAGCCAGTTACATAATTCACAACAATTAATTACATCTAAATTGTTGTCTCCATTTTCTTATCATCAAAGCCAGTTTAATGGAGTGTGGTAGCTGTTAATAACATTTAAGGTTTTCTAGAATCAGAACATGCAACATTGCGAATAGAAGTGGATGTAGCCGAAAGGCCGTTGAATACTCCGACTAGAATGTACTAATGGTTAAATGATTTTTGTACCATTACCGGTATTGAAAAATTTCTATTTCCTTAACTAAGCAACTCAATATGTAATATGACTCTGCTGATTTACAATAAACATTGTAAATCTTACTCTTGCTTCTTACAAACTCTTTTGAAAAAAATGTTTTGTATAGAAGTTTTGGAAAGCTTTAAATGTTTTCATATGGAAGAGGGACGTTATATTCACGCTAAACAACCACATTTCTTTCGTCAATTTTGGGGGAAAAAAATCTAAATTTTTCCATGCAATGACATAAAAGTAAGATTTTATAAAACAATTATCTGTACTTTTCAAAATCTCCCATTATCAAGACGAGCATTCTTACGCGTTTTGTTGCACTATTCAAGATGGAAAAGTTAACTAGGATTTAAGTAGAGATTTCTTTTACCTTGAGGAGCCATTGAATGTGGAGACAGTCGTCCTCTTCGAAATGGCAGTCTTTACAAGAAACAGTCTAGAATAATCAAACTTTTCTTAATATTTCATATAATATTTCATAGAAGCTTACATAACTGCAACATGTTTTATTACTGAGTTATAATACAGTTAAGGATGATGCTGATTTAATTTGAATTTCATATAATGTATCACAATTTTAATTGAAAAAAGATGTGTATTCAGATAGAAATCCGGTTTTTGCAAAGAACTGATCTAAAATGATGATTACCAAGAGTCAACCTATAATAATATATCTTTATACAGTAATTGTTCATATACCTGGTCATAAAGATCGGATAAATTCGATAATCTGAACTGTATTCCTTGATCAAGTAAAACTCGAACATAGTCACATCTGTTCGCAACCAGTGCCTCAAAGAGCAATCTCTGTTTAAAATAAATCAAATACAGGATATTTAATTTTTGTTTTTCTAAATAATAAGTGCTGCTGTGATACATTTTACAAGGCCATTTTCTCTGAATAAAGTAAAATATCTACTTACATGGCCATTATCTTCTAACATATCTAATTCTTGCAGGAACTGATACTCGAAGTAAAAGCTCAAGGGTAAGGATGTAGGCGAAGAAAATTTTGTGTTTAAAACATAAGCATTTGTTTCTTTGCTTTGTAAATATTCTTGCTTAATATCTTCATCCTCTGGCCTCACAACATTTCTTTTCCAAAGCTGTCCAACAGATACAGTTGTTGCAATGTGTACAGATCCATTACTTTGTGGAATAAACAGTGATCTCTCCTTGTGCATCTCTAGACGACTTTTCGTTTTTACGTCTGTTTTGATTTAAAAAAAAACATTTGTTTGAATTTGTGGATTTAATATATATACCCTGGTAGATTACTGACGCACTTACTCAAATCAGACATATGCTGAGGAAATAAAAGAAATACATTCGATTAAAATCAACCAATCGACCATACCCATAAGCATAACTGAAATACCAAAAGATTAAAATGAACTATTTTGTTTTTTGTTATAAACTAGTAACATTTTTTTTACAATTAACTTTTAGGAAAGGTTTGACATATATAAATGCAAACCCCAAAGTTAAACAAATGTAGTGAATAACAGTCAGTAAAGTTTACGAAGCGCCCAAAATAAGGAATATGTAAGAATTCCCTTTTCAACTTCCTCATATATAAATTTTTTTTTATGATAATAAACCTTTATAAAACTAGGACAAAAAGGTTGATGAAACAAGAATATACCGGTCTCTTTTAACGTCATCATTTCGTAATTTCTATGGTCGATACAATGACCTTATCAACAACTAATTGTCCATTATCTATACACTGAATTGAATACAAATGTTTCCACTATTTCCTGATCATGACAAGGAGCACATGGCTGGTGTGACCGGTCGGCAGGGGATGCTCACTCCTCCATGACAACTGATCCCACCTCCGATGTTTTGGAGGTCCGTGTTTGTTCTGCTCCTACTTTGTATTTTCTATGGAGTTTTTTTTATCTTCAATACTGTTCATTATCTCCATAGGTTTCATCCATTAAATACCTTGATTTTTACTTCTTAAAATTTTTTCTATTGCCCAGCAACTGACAACAGCTTCACCAATGAGTTTGGAAAGCATCAATGGATCCTCACAGGTAAGATCAAAGACAGTGACCTGTGCAAAGGCAAAATTTTAAAGAGAAATGCGGTAGAAATAGTTTATTATATTTGAATATTTCATATTTATATTTGTCCATAATATAACGATTCTAATTTTATACCCATGAATATTAATAGTACGAGTATATCAAATAAAAGTACGTTAAAATGATAGTGTAACACTGAAAAAAAAATCACACTATTTTTAAATTAACTTCATGTATAATATCCTATACATTTGATTCCGACATTCTGTAAATAAAATAGAAAATAAAGATTGATCGTTTTTTCCCTTAAAATCCTTCTTATCCATGTTCGTTTTTAATGGATGTTAGTGGGCACAACTGAATCAGAACTAAATTTGAAAAAAAAAATCATCTATTAATGTAGGAAGTAGACAATTTGTTTGCTATTTCAAAATTTCCGTCAATTTTTTGAATAGATAAATTTAAATTTCTTGATTATATAATTTGAAAACGTTGTATACAATTTGCTCTAAAATATTCATACTATCGGTTCAAAATATATATTGATATGAATATAATGTAGAAGTTAGACGGATTTTTTCTCTCAAAATTCTGAAAATAAATGCACTGTAAGGGGTTCAAGTTTTGCTTGTAAAACTTTCAATATCCTTTTTGAGGGAGTTCGTAAAATCGAGAGACATTTTAAAATGTTTCAATGAAACAATGACCTAGATACATGTACGAGGGTTGATCCAAAAGTAATATCACAATATCGATATCTTTTATATTTGGAGTCATATATCAAATACAATATATCAAAATATCCATACATAGATATCTATTTAACATTTCAATTTTGGTTTACATGTATTAATGTTAAAATAAGTTCATTTTATAGATATTAAAAACTTAAAGCATAAGCGGTGTTGCTTCGTCATAACTAAACATCATGTTTTTAACAGCATATTTTATCAGGATAAAAAGAACCAAAAAAAATTTAAGTATTTTTGTTGCAAGGGAATCAACATGACCTTTTATTTAAATTGATATATATAAATTTCATTTTAAATTAATTTTTTTTTCTCATCATCGATTTGAATGAATACAATCAAAATAGAGAGTTTACAAGTATAGAAGCATGAACATACTATCGTACTGTCGTACGCTAGACAGGTGTGAAAAATGAAGCACATTAGCGTTATCAACTCCATAATGTGATGACGGGGAATGTTAAAATGTAATGTTCATTTTTTTTTTATGTTGGCGAAAAGTTATGTTATATACAACAAAAACATTTTTAGTTCGGTTATCCAAAACAACCTACCAAATCAGACGCTTTTGAAATGGCCTTTAAGTTCTCTTCCAATTCATCAAAGGTTTTTTCATCGAATCGTATTCCAAAAAGGATACTTGCTTTCCTTTTAAGATCGTCATGACTAAAATTAGATTTTTGAAATTAAACATTTAATTAAGAAAGTTATTTTAAATGAAATCCCTCATATAATTATACCAATAAGTATTATACATTTGACATTCAAATTATATTCTGTCAACAGTAGGATTTTCCGAAGGAATGATGGTTTAATCTGTCAAAAGGGCTAAAAAAAGAGGTAATTTTATATCGTGTTTGATCAGATCTAGAATACTTTTAAAAAGTTGATATTAAATTTCAATTTAACTAAATGTAAAGAAAAAGGAAGAAGCCATCATATACACGAGATATCAGAAACACATTTTTTTTCTCAGACAAGATCGCTTATGCTGTCATATCGACTTTATCAGAACTGCGTCTGAACCATGACTTAATTTACACTTTATATAAGGATATGCTATATAGCGGGTTTCTAAGGCAGGTGTAAGAAAGTGTTCATGGAACGTTTGCTTGCTGAAAGGCGTGCAACAATTTTCGTGAAACGTCTTTTCGGCGGTCACAGAGATCCATGACATTTTACGTAAGTTTTAGTACGTTAAATATACTTTTGAATACTGTTTTACACAAAAGTTTTTGTATCAAACATGTCTTCTTATGTAGAGGTACAGTGGTAATCATTGTATTTTCTTTCATGTATATTTATGTCCGAAACTGAAGAGAGGGAATTTAATGGGATTCAGGTTTTTGTGATTTTAGAGAATGTTTGAGCTCAGTCATTGCTCGTTGTCTTTTTTCATTTTACTTCTTTACAATAAATTATTTCTATTTCATTAGATAAAAGATTGACTAAGTTGGAAAACAATGCACAAACTTTTTCATGTAATCCGCAATCAGATCCGCAGCTTTTCCAGATCCCTTGATTATAATCACTGGAATCTTCCTATCTAGAGCACCCACAATGTGTTTAATTGTATGTATATCGCCTTCACATGCCAAAAGGACAATTGGGATGGGTAATTCTTAAAAAGAAAGATTTTGAATGTAGATGGTAAAGAAAATAAATTACAATAAATTTTTGCAATCAAGATTTTAAAGTTAAGACTTATTTAACACATAATAGCATGTTGATTTATTTTTAACAAGTCATGAAATGAAACAATACATTTTTTTATATAAAAAAAAAGAATATATGTATTGTTGAAATGCAAAGAAAATTTATTACTTAAACCAATATCTTCGCTGAGGAAAGGTGCTTCTTGTTTAGATACATATCCCTCGAAATCAAGTAAGAAAGATGTTTCACTTGAAGTTTCAATGTAACATTCCACTACTGCAGGTTCTTCAACGATCTTTCAAAACCAAAAATTAATGAAATCACACGTCAAAGCAAAATGACTTATTCAAGATTTTTTTTGACCTTGTGAATCTTAAAATATTTCATTCTGATTTATTTTTCAAATAAAAATTCAAGAAAATCTATACTTTAAAAAAATCACTTTTTTCATTGTATTTTTATGAAAAAAACACCTATAAAATTGTATATTTAGTTATTCTTATGTTAATGTTTAGTATAATATAAATTATCTATACATGTACATGCACCTTATTTATTTTACGAAAAAAATTAGTATAGAGAGTCCCAATTATACTTACTTTATTTTTGGAATGCTTTCTTTTTCTGTTGGTATTTCTCTATTAAAAAATAAATATACCAATACAGATTATGATATCATGTATTTTATAGTTTAAACAGGTTTAGCCTTCAAAAGAAACACATTTGAATAACAAACAAACAACATGATAACAACTTTTTCGTGCGCCCGGATTGATAGATCAGAGGCGTATATTGTTTTTGTCCTGTCGGTTTGTTTGTCTCTCTGTTTGTATGTTTGTCTGCAAACTTTAACCTTCACCATAACTTAACATAACATCGTAATTTTTTTTTAACTTTTTAAAAGGAAAGTGGTTAGAGATTATTACACATCTAATTATAAAGAGAACGATAAATTTTGCGAAGTTTTACAACAATCTTAAGTTTTTGGTCTTAGTCGTAAGTTCTTTTGTAAAACGGGCCCCAGAAATGCTTTGTGCATGTTTACGTTTATAGGTGTCGGTTAAAGTCAATATATTCAAAAGCCTGCTGTAATTACATTGAATTTGACGAGGCAAAGTCTAATTCGAGTGAACATGCCTTTGCGCAGCTTTTTAATTTTAGGCAGTCATTTGTGCGACAGTACACCTTTGATTTAAATACAAAAATTTTATTACCTACTGGTCTGAATAGGAACTTATGACACTAATTAGGAAAAAAAAGCACTGAAATGGCTTTAACAATGTTCAAGACGGCAGTGGATATTATACTAAAAACTGATGACAGAACATTCAAAGCAATCTAATTATTGCTATTTTTACCGAAAAAATCATATGCACCGATAATTAATCTGCACTGACATTTCTTTACACCGGAATATGGCAATTCAAGAGGCACTGGGCTTTGAGAAAATATAATCAATAATAGTTCAAACTAAATGGTCTTTTTTTATTTCACAATTTGGTGACGTTTTACAAAAACGTTTATTTACCTTGAATAAAAAAGAAATCTCTTGGGCAGAAATACAAAATTTATATGAAAAAATGTGATAATTTGGCACTTCTCCAACCAATTCCCATAGGGTTCATTTTAAAAATTTGACAACTTTTGAGATGGCCACTTCGAAATCGGGATGGTAAACATTCGATTCTTTAATCTTAAAGCAATAAATTTAACAGTAAAAACAAATAATTAAAAATCATTAAACTCCCTAGGGCAGAAATACTTAGACTCGGCCTAGTCAATTGTCGTTTGAAGAAATTATCTTCCTCATAATACTTTTTTCGATATTTTCTCTAATCAATCCCCTATACACACAAAGACGGAAGAATAAACTAGAATTCTTTTTGATAAAAATTTGTCAATGAAATATATGGAGATGTCGTAGTTAAACTCAAAAGTCCATAAAACAGTACAAAATAGAAGCAGGGCTTAAACGGACCTCCAAATCGTTATAGGTGGAATCTGATTTCATGAAAGAGTGAGTATCCCATACCTATTAGTCAAACCCGCCCTGTGCTTCTTTCCATGATCGAAAATTAACGGGAAAAATGTCGTCAATACAGTGTGTAAATGATGAATGATGAACAACTTCAGTCAGCATTTGACTCAATGATAAATTGTACTTGCTGAAAGGTCATTATATCGACCGTTGATCTTATGAAATCAATAAATTCCCCTTAAGCATTATTTTTCACAAGGTCAAGCAGGGAGCACATCCCACCCCACCCTACTGAATATTCTGCATATTTTTATTACAAGTTAACTTACTTGCTTAACTAGTGTGAAAGATAAGAGTCTGCTATTTTAAACCGATGCAGGCTGCTGACTGATTATCTTATAATACAGTTATTTCAACAAATTCATTTAAACTCATTTAAAGTAGGTATTTGGTTTACTGTTTTTGTCGAAAAAATGTCTGTATAAGCAAAAATTACCTCATCTAGGTCTTCAATCTGTAAATTTTCTGACTCCTTTATCTGTAAAAAAAAAAAAAAGGAAAAAAAAATTATATTTTGTTAAATATTTTCCATATATTGTAATTAAAAGAATATTTTTAAAAAATCAACCTTATTTTCACTTTGTCGCACCTTTGGAGAATTTCCAGCAATACTTATAAGTTTAACGTGTCTTTCCTGATCTTTAATAGGAACATCACGGTTGTAAGCTCGAAATTCCATATCCCCGTACTTTTGATAAGCCTTCCGGACAATGGCGGATAAACCGTAGTTATATCCTCGATAGAGAATCCACGTGTCTGAAAAAAATATGAAAAGTACTTTATATTCCGTAGTATTGAATAACATGAACAGTATTTATGGTGGTAGATCTAGAGGGGGGTTGAACATTGACAATCGTTGATTTGGTTTTCTGATATGCTGGAAAATATTAGTGATCTGCATTTTAGACAAAGAAGGCAGATAAGGATAAATGTTACATCAGATCTAAAGCAAACTAAAACGGCAATATAAATAGGCAAAATTTTCTCTGATCTTATTTCCAGAGCCAGAATGGAAATTAATAAGAATTACATGTATAAGGAATGTTTTGTTTTGGAAATAGTAAAAAAAAATTGTTAGAAAACACGGCTTGTATTTTTTTACATGAGATTTTTTAATACATGTACAAGGAATAATAAATCGAGAAACATCGCACAAATACAAATTTGTCCGTTGCCTGTTGTTGTCGTGGTAAACTTTTCACATTTTCATCTTCTTCAACCAAACTTCCCCAAAAGTATCCTTAAATAATGGAGATTCAAGTAAGTACAAATGAAGGGTCAAACCCTCTTCCAAGGGGAGATAATTATGAATTAATAAAAAAAAAAATAATGGCATCTCTTAAAAATCTTTTTCTCCAGAACCACTGGGACTGGAAAAATGAAGCTAATGTGAAAGCATCCTCAGGTAGTAAGGATTCAAGTTTGGTCAAATCATGACCCCCGGGGGTAGGGTGGGTCCTCAATACCTGATCAAAGTTTTATATCGGAATATATAAGGAAAATCTTATGAAATCTTTTTCTCTAAAACCATCAGGCCAGTAAAATGAAATTCATGTAAAAGCATCCTCTTGTAGCGTAGATTCAAGTTTAATCAAATCATGGCCCCCGAGGATAGGGCGGGGCCACAATGGCTGATCAATGTTTTACATAGGAATACATAGGAAAATTCTTTTAAAAATTTTCTTCTCAAGATCAGCAAAGATGTGATTGGAGATATTAATATGGAAACATCCCCAGTTAGAGTTAATTCAAGTTTTGTTCATGTCATGACCCCTCGGGGAGGGGGTAATGTGGGGCCATGATGGTCAATCAAATCTTTACATAGAAATAAATGGGGAAAATCTTTAAAACTCTTCTTTTCAAGTATACGAAATTACATGCATACTTTATTGATATAGTGACATTCTCATCTAAACAAGAGGCCCATGTGCCACATCGTTCACTTGAGAAGCTTCGACCATTCTGTTCTTTACCAGATTTCCCCTTTGTAATACATATTGTGACCCCACTTATATAATTTAGACAATTTGAAATGTACATTACCACAGGATTCTTTGATTCCCCATTGTAAAACTTTGATTCCCCATTGTGGCCCGGCCCTACCCCTAGCGGTCATGATTTTAACAATTTAGAATCTACACTACCCCAGGATGCTTCTACATAGGATTCAGCTTTTCTAGCCCAGTGGTTCTTGAGAAGAAGATTTTCAAAGATTTTTCCTATATATTTCTATGTAAAACTTTTATTCCCCATAACGGCCCCGCCCTACACCTGGGGGTCATAATTTGAACAATTTAGAATCTACACTACCCCAGAATGCCTCCGCATAATTTTCAGCTTTTCTGGCCCAGTGGTTCTTGAGAAGAAGATTTTTAAAGATTTTCTCTATATATTTCTATGTAAAACTTTGATTCCCTATTGTGGTCCCGCCCTTATACCGGGAGTCATGATTTGAACAATTTAAAATCTACACTACACAAGGATGCTTCCACATCAGTTTCAGCTTTTCTGGCTCAATGGTTCTTGAGAAGAAAATTTTTTAATGACCCCACCCTATTTTTGTCTTATCTTGATTATCTCCCCTTGTGATGGGACTTGGCCCCTCATTTTAACAATTTACATTCACCTTCACCCGAGGATGCTTTGTACAAAGTTCGATCAAAATTGGCCCAGTAGTTCTTGAGAAGAAGTCGAAAATGTGAAAAGTTAACAAACGGACAGACAGACAGACGGACGGACGGACAGCTAGACGGACGGACGGACGACGGACAAAATGTGATCAGAAAAGCTCATTTGAGCCTTCGGCTCGGTGAGCTAAAAATGATTCAAATTCCGTCCCCCTTAACACGTAAACTGTTCAATAGTCAATTGGTTATTTTTCTTTATTGTTGCCAGCTATCTGACTGGGTCAAACTAAAAGACATGATCAAGTATAAAAAGTGTTGATCATGTATAAAAAGTGTTACAGACTGTATGTTTAAATTTCAAAAATTTCTAAACCTGCTCTTTCTCAAATTAAAAAGGATCTTATATGAAGCGACAATTGTGCTAAAAATATATACTGCAGCTGGTATTCATTAATGTGACGTCATAATGCAAATGACCTATCAATGCCATATATGAAAAGTTACTGAGTATTAGAAAGAAGGATTTTAAGACATTTCTAATAACTGATAAAACATGTAATAAAATAATTGTTGCCTTTTGATTCGGTTGAATCCCTTGATACATGTGTACATGTCTAAAACTTAGAGAACGTCGTCGGTCTGCAACTTTTGCTCTGAGCGTGGTCGTTAATGTCAACATGACCATGGACAAGGACGAACTATTCTGAAGTTAACTCATTAATTACGATATTTGTTGACTTTTAACATTCGATAAGTCTTTATAAGTTAACATATTAATTATTTTGACAATTTAATTCGAAATTCATCTCGATTACATTCCTTTGCGGTTTAAGGTATTCCTACTCCGTACAGAAATAACGGATTGTATGGAGGCCTTTAAGTGAAATATTTTAAATAATTTTGAAAATTCCTTATTGGAATTTAATGTGTAAACTCTTGACATTTTACATACAAATTTAACGTAAAAGTACCTCGCACTTTTATTTAGTTTGTGAGTAAAATGTCGAGAGTTTACACATGGACAAATTTTTCAAAAAGAACGTTTAATCCCATAGTTTACCACGGATACAATATTTTTAGTGCAAAAAAGGTTAAGCAACAATTTATACACTTTTATTTGTATAATTCGTTCAAAATAACATACAACTTAAACGATTTTATGAAAAATTAGATATTATTATAGTTATGATTGAATTTGATAAAATATTATGAAAATTAATGATCAAAATTTAAGTGCAAAAAGTTCAAATTTATTTTCACCAATTCCCAGAAAGATTCACACTAACCCCTGATAATTTTTATTCATGCTTAAACTTACCTCCTGCACTTTTAGCTGCCTCGATCAAGGCTGTCTGAAATACAGATTTTGCCCATGGTCTTGGAACAAAACTGTCAGAATCTCCAGTGATGGAGAACACAAATGAAGGGGTCGATCCTACTTTTTCGATGATTTCTCTCCATGCTTTTTGAACATCAGACTATATCATGTAACCAAAAAGATGTATTTGTTAGTAGAATGTCCTTTTTCAAAATTATATTGTATGTTTTATATAAATAGAAGTATCAACAAGGTAGGGTATTTCTTATTATCACAACTTCTGGTTATCTGGTACATTGGACCTTCAGAAATCAGAACACAAGATATCCGGATGCGTCGGGACAGAATTTTTAAATGTTATTTTGTCTTGTTTAACTGGTGATTCAGATATCCAGATGCTTCACATATCCGGACAAATTGACTAGGAACCAAAGCGTCCGGATAAATGAGGCTCCACTGTATTTCTTATTAATACAATTTCTTGTTATCTCCATAATCAATAATCTGAGAGCGATATTTTTTTCAGATATGAAAAGGTTAGAAATACCTTGCCTCAGGACCGCTAAATGAAGCAAACTGTAAGTCTGTATTTAAATTTCAATTGTTGATAAAATAACCTTGCAGTTCTTGGTTTTTGAAATGTAGATTACGCTAAATGAATGGTTACAAACTGACATGCAATAAATACAATTTTATGTTTTGTTTTATTTCATTGGGTTCTGTTGTATGGAATACGTCATGAAGAGTCGCTTTTTGGCGTTCTTGAATTATTAGATATTACTTACTAAAACATCAGTGCAAAAAAAAAAAGATTCATTGTATTTACAAAACAGATGCACTGAATTGTAGAAATTTTAATAAAACAGAATTTGGTCATGTGTTGTTTGTAATATTATATTTGCAAATCTGTTCAAAAGTTCCTTTCTTGCTACATTCCTACTAAATATCTTATTTTTAAAGATGAAAGTGATTTATATATGCCTCTAGAATACTCAGTCTTTTTGTTATTATATTTATTTACCTTATTTATTTTTGCAATGTCCATTTCTTTTAATTTCCTTTTTAAGGAACATTATCAGCCATTTTCTAAAACTTGTATAGAGTATTTAATTTGACTTTGGTTTTCGTCTGTACAGTTTTTTTTACATGATTAATTATATCCATGTACATAATGTAATTTATTTCAACTTGTCTTACGTCATCCCTTTGTCATTTTATTATGTCAAATATATAATTACTTTAGCTTATGGTAGCAACGTGTTTTTATGCATTTTAGAACATTTATTGTAATTTGTACCGATATTTCAGGATAGTGGCCCACAAAACGGTCCAGAAATTTCTCCCGATTAAAAGTTTGAAGTCTCTGATTTTTTATTTCATTGACATTCATTGACATTTCACAACTGTATCGTATATCATTTGAAAACATGTCTTTCCTTAATTTTCACATGTTTCTACAAAAAAAGCTTTAATTGATATCTTGTTTTATTTTACCACTGAATGGATTTCTTTAAATATTCATGTAGCGATTTCAAATTATAGCAAATGGTTGTTATCAAATTACAAATGATAAAGGCCTCACAATCTCGTCTTTAAAACTGACCTTCGACTCTGTTTTTTGGCTTCCACCTGGTTCGTAAGACATAATTCGTCTTGTACGTCATCGATCATGCAAAAAAACTATGAAAAGAGTTTGATACATGCATGCATTCAATAAATAAAACATATATTTTATGCTTTTGAATACAATTATACTTGTTTTTGTGAGAAAACTAAAGAAACATATTTTTACTTAGATTTAAGAGGACAATTGTTTTTAAAGAAAAACAGAAAAGTCATCGATAATTTTCAAAGCCGATGTCATGCAAGTTTTTTTCTGCATTGTAACAAAAGCCTATTTAAATCTGCTCTTTATACTTGATTCAGATAACTTTTTACACTTATTTAGGGCCTAAATGAACAAAGAACTAAAGACGAGAAACATACAAATTTAGCGAGATCAGAGGGATTCATTTGTAATTATTAAAGAATTACAGTACTATCAGGGTAACATCATGGTGTTTTCACAGTAAATAACACTAAATAAAACTGACCATTTACAGGTACCTCATAATCTCTATGCGGAGAGCCATAATTACCTTCAAATCAGCTTAAATAATGTTGTGTAATGCTAAATAATCACCCATATATGCAGAAATTTATTTTTTTTAATTAATTTTAAGAAATTTGTGTTCAATTTTACATATATTTTTTCCGACTAATCGATTACGTATACAGATTTTCAAACCGATTTCCAAACCGATTGCAACTTTATTTTGGTCTTATTGATCATAATGGTTTAGATTACATACAGATTGATCAAAATAACACATTTTACCAGTAAAATAAAATTCTCAAAAATGCATCTAATATTGCTTTAAATGACAGACTACTCAGATGTAGCATTCAAAGTGAAACATTTACATGAAAACGCTATACTTTTATAGATTTATGGAAGGAATGTTATTTTAACCTATGTTATACGATATAATATAATTATTGACAGTTTACGCTTAAACTACTGAAGAAGTACTTTTTTCCCGCGTGGTATTAATTTACGCTCTGAACGCCGTCACAAATTTTCCGCGAAAATTTGTCCAAGTACGTATAAATGTACTTGGCATGTTGTGACAGTCTGAGAGATTCGCGTAATTTTCAACCCGTGGATTAAATGGAAATTGCGATTCCACGCGTACGGAATTATGACCGCGAGGAAAAAACATCGTCTACAGTATCCCAAAATAGCAAACTGCCCAAAAGTATATCTTAAACTATATCATACATGTTGGTTCAAATAAGCTTCAGTCCTTATAATTTAAGTTCACTGTGTACAATAAGAGAATTCTCACAAAATGGCTTCAAATTGAGCACATTTTAAATGTAAAACATTGTTGAGGTAACTCATTGTGGCGTAGGCAAATTGTGTTATACGAAACAAAAAAAAATATTTCAACCAATTAAATGACGTGTTAGAAATAACGGAAATAAAATGATTTTATTTGATTAATTAATTGATTGTTTGTTTGTTTCCAGAATATTTCACTCATAAAAAAAACGTTACCGTATACCAGAGAAGGGCTTCAAATTTTGGATCGGCTTTCAGGGTCATTGAGCAGTGAGGGATCTTAGTCGTGTCAACGTTTGCCATGACACGGGGCCTCGGTTTTTAAATTCTTATCCTAAGGACTTGCATCCGTCACTTCAAAGTGCCGAGCTCTATGTCGGAGGAACAGTTGCTACCCATTACTTATCGACTTATTAGGTCAGTCGCGGCACAAATTTTGAAGGAATTTAAAACATATCAATATATGTTTCGTTGCCAGTGACGTAGTCTATCGTTACTCAGCTATGTTAAGGACCGATATGGAAATTGTGACATTTGTACCATTTTACTATGTACATGTATTACTTATTTTTAAAAAAAAATTAACAAAGCAACTGAACACTTGTAGAAAATGTTATATAGCTATCAATAATGGATAAAACTGGTCCGTAGTTAACTTATTATCAGTTATATCGCATGTATCAGCTGTTTGTCACGTGACTTGTATAAAAATACAATTGTTAAGGTGAATGTAGGAAATGAGAATAGTGCAAGAGCATACGCTTGTTTTTAAAGAAAAAAATTGATACATATTAAAAGATGTTTAATTCCTCTACCCAAAAAGTGCTGGGAGCTAGCCTGTGCTGTTTGCAAAGTACTGAAAATTTTGCCGAAAATGCTTATGATAGCTATAAATTTCCACTTCGCACAAATTCTATTAGAAATTAAAATAATGTTATGCAGACCAGGATCAGCTCCTAACACTTTTTAAAATATACACTATATAAGCAATAAATATTCCAAATTTCAGTTCAAACAAAATAGTCTATGCCCTTGCACTTTTGATGTAAATCAAGAAGGCCCTTATCGTTTTAGGGATATTCTCTACATTCCTTGTCCCTGTGCAGCCCCAAAGCTACTAGATAATTCATATTCTATACAAATTGTATTTAAAAAATCATCGATGATATCATAATTATTTATGCATTCTTGTAATTATTAAACCAGTTAATCTAGTCCTCTGGATCACCTGTTCTGCGTCATGTCAAGGCTGATGACGTCACATTTGACGATAGACTTTCTTCTATTTCTCTACTGTATTGCTATCAGGTATTACAATTTTACAAGATTTTATGAATAATTGATAAAATTAATAAATTTAAGTTGTTATTTAGGCATGATCGTGTCGTTAATTAATTTGTGTGGCTTGTTAAAATTCAATTACGTCACAATTAAACTTCCAATACGTTGTACCAGGAATGTGAACTTTGACCTTCCTTAACATAGCTGAGAAGTAAGTTCATGAAAAAAATTTAAATGCATCGTAAGAAATTCTTAATTAAAATCATATGCACAAAACATCAATTTTCGTGAAAAGGCTATTTTGGTAATAAACAGTAAAGTTAGTAGATGTTGAATGAATGTTTCTTGCATAACGAAAATGGAATAATGAGCCATCTACAAAATTACTCTAAACGTTCTATGAATAGCCTTGAAAAAGCTTTGTTGCAGAAAGCTTGAGGTAATTTGATTCCATGTTGTATACATATGAATAAAGCTGATGTATCGAACTTTTTTCAAATTTTAATAAAATTCAAAGGCCTTTAAACTGAAATGGATCAGATTTTAATTTTCTTAACAAACGATATGCTGAAATTTCGAAAAAAAAGTATATTCGGATAGAGATAAAAGTTGTGTTTTTCTTATATCGAATTTTTGTTACTTCTTAAACACCGATGGATATAAAAAGTTCAGTCTATTTCCGACTGAAAGATGTTTGTGTAAATAGAAATAGTTATTCTATTCGCCATGCAGCTGTATAAACTTTGCATCTGGACGATATATGCATTAAATCGATGCTCGTTATGTCGCAAAGAAATTGGCGGTTTCACGATGTCATATTAACTTTAAATAAAAAATTAAATTATTTATGTTATCTAAAGTAATAAATAATTTTTAAAAAGAACTCTTAAAAATAATTTGCAAATATTTTAATTATGATGAGGTCTTATTTAAATATTGATCATTACGGCGAAATTCCCGTGTCCGACGTTACATCAATTATTGTTCGCGCACCTACAAGGTATGAAAAAATGCACTTACAATCCTCTAAATAAAATGAAATTTAGGGGATGCAATAAAATACATGCATTGTTTAAGATATTGTTGAGTTTTTTACATCGTTTTATCAATTTCATGAATTTGGACTGGATCTATAGTGCGTAAGAATAATGTCTACTAGAGAAAAATCGTTTCCTTACATTCACATTAGCCGAAATGGTGATGTATGTCAGACATAAATTCGAAACAAATTAAAATTTTTGATAAATAATACCTTAGTACATATATTTTTCAGATTAATTGAGTTGATAATCTTATATTACTTTTCAGACGTAAATAATAGAAAGGCTTTCTTAAGTGTAGCTATTTTGTTATGCACACACGAGTCACTGTATTGCTACTTGATATGTCTCAGTTACATATAGAATATATATAAATTAATGTAAGATACATTGTATATACTTATCATTACTATAGCTTGAAAGAACATTTAATATTGCATTTACTAATTACATATTTTTACAGTAATCGTCTACATGAAATAAATGCAAGCATCAATAAAAGTGTAGCCATTTTGTCACAGGCACGAAAAAAGTCATTTTACACACCACGTATGTACATATGACGTTGGGAGCGTCAAATTAAAATCACTGTCTTTTTTTCCCGCAGTTCCGTAGTACCAGGCCACAGGTACTTGTGTACAGCCCCCCCCCCCCGGAATTGATCCCCAGAGCTTGTTGGATTCTTTAAATTATATTTATTACACTTAGTTATCACGTGTACCATAGGAAAAATCATGAAAACCCCAAAAAATATCATTTCACAGAAAAATACCCCACTATACGAAGTATACATTACAAGAGCACTCCTTTCCCTGACCAAAAATAGTAATAAGATTTTAAAAGTTTGGTGATTAACCAAGAATGATGAAACGTGTCCATTCCTCCTTTTTCACCCCCCCCCCCATCATTTATAAAATTGATACTTTAGCTTAAAGATTTTTTTTTCATGTTCTATATACGATTCAAGACTAGCCTAAACAACAGCCTACTACTTGGGCTGACAAAAGCAAGAACATTTCAATCAAATATAAGTTAAGATTAGATAGCGTTTACCTACATGTATCATAAAAGAGCCCATTCACATTACAAAAAGACATCAGTCGTGCACTTAGCATATAATGTGTTTTATTTAAAATGACGACCAATTCCATTGAAACGTAGGAAGTATGAAAATTTTAACTCTCATTTTCTCTATATACAACCAATGGGCATGGGACGCTATATAGGAATAGAAAACTTGTAATGACCTAACTGAAAAAAAAATTAAAAAAGGGAAAGCTACTTAAGTGTTTTCTTTTTATTTATAAGACAAACAGTACAAAGTGAAAAAAAGAAAGAGGAATAAAGGATATTCTACCACGATTATTGAAAACATCAAAGGAAACCAGCGGACATTATTCTCCAATACATCACGAACGTCATCAAAAAATTATTAGATCAGAAATACGTATCAAATCTGAACAATTCAAATGAAAGTTTGGCTGTAGGATGAAATACTTGTTTAGACCGCATCGATGTTTCGTCCTTTGCAGTATAAACACTGTAAATTGCATCAAGTTGCTGATGAATGTCGATTTTTATAGCTAAGCGGGGCTATTCCACGGACCTCCCTACACATTACCAGGTAAACAACGTGATTTTAGCAGTGAAACAAGAAAATGATTTTGTTATTGTATATTCATTTAAACTGATCAATACATACTGCGAACAGATTTTCAATTTAAAAAGACTATTTTTAATGCAATGAAAGCTCAAATCGTCTGCACTCCATATTAAGGTAAGTCAACAAAATTTCCCACTGGTGTTAAATGGAACAGCCTAATCGAGACATGGTGACCTAATTCGTTTCTCTATAGAGGAAACGATCGGCCCCGCTTATCGACCTTGGTAGAATAGAAAAAAGTCCTTGTTGTCGTGAATGATACAGAATAACCTCCGCGGTCCCGAAATGTTGTTTGAAATATAAAAGCCTCGGCTAACGCCTCGGTTTTTATCTTTCAAACAACATTTCTCGACCTCGGAGGCTATTCTGCAATATTCACGAAAACGCGGGCTTTATTTCTAAATTCACTGAGTACCTTTGACATTTCAGTAATTAAAATTTTGCAATTCATTCATAGGACTTATTAGTAATTATCTTAATATTTCAAATAGAGGGTTCAAACATTGAAAGTTTTGTTCCCTGTAATATTATTTTTATATTTTTGAAAAAAAAAATTCAAGATTTAGACTTTTAGATCTTAAATATGCATTATAAGGATCAAAACGTTATAACAACGTTGTGACTTAAATAAGTTATTTTGACGTTCATGTAACGTCAAAGTGTACCAACACCGTGCGCAACGTCTCTGCAAAATAATCACGAGGACCAGTGAACAAATTATTTCAGGGCGTCGATAGCTAACTCTACGCATTGCTCATATGTATTCAAAAGTGATCGACCGAAACTGAACACAAATAAAAGCATGTGTCTAATTAAATGATAAAGAAAATCAAAGTTTATATTTTTCCACGAATCGAGCTGTGTATCAGAACTAGGATTTACAGCTTGCTAACAAAATCTATTTAAAAATATAGTATTATTTTTATTTCCAACTTTTATACGTCTGAAAAATTTTTCTTGTTTCAAAAATAGTTCGTACGTTTTCGACAGAACGGTTTTTCTTTTAACTACTCTTTTTCTTTGGTCAATCCCATGTTTATTTCAAGAATTGTAACCCAAAGATGAAAAAGCATACCTCAATTGTGTGCTTACACAATTAAAGACACATGTGTACAAAAATTACTAAAGTTAATGTTCTAAATGGGACGTTTTTGTAAGTATATTTGTCTCTTTTTATTACACTCAGTAAATGAAAATATTAGTCATTAGAAATTTAATACAAACTTGATTCAGTTCCTTTTTTTTATTTAAAAAAAAATCTCTAAAATGCATTTGTTAAATAAATAAATAAAGTCCATATTTTTTACCTCTCTAAGATCGCCTTTTTGGTAAGGACTTCATCCAAACACTGATTTTTTTCTCCTCACGCCTGAAAGTTTAAGATCTGGAACACGTAACAGAGCTAAAACTTCCAAGTAATTTTTTGTTGCTATTCTTTTCTCTAGTCCAGTAAAATATTACGATTATATGGAAAATACCTAGATGACTGTTTTGGACATTTTAAAGCTATGTTATAATTTGTTCAGACATGTCAAGAATATTGGTAATTCAAATTATTGACTTACAAGCAATAGTTACCTGCATAAATAACTTTGCATGTCACTGAGTTTCTTTGGGAGATTTAAATGAATTTTTGAAAATGATGATCGATGAGAACTGCACTTGAGGTTTTTAAATTAATTGATCTTGTTTTCGGTGTGCAGCGAAGGTTATTAAAAAATCAGTTTTATAGGAGCTATCGTCCTTTAAGAAACGCTTAGAAATAACTGTTTCAATATTGCAGCTGTTTAAATTTTGACTAGCTTCCCTTACTGGATAATTCTACTTTTTTTCGTATTCTAATATATAATGTATCATGATGAAAAAAATTTGAGGATAAAAAAACTGGTTGTGATCAGAAGTCATAAAGCATAAAGGTTTTTATGGTGATGGACATATTTTTTTTTTTTACTGAGTAAACTATATATACCTTGGTACAATGCATTTTTGACAAGATAATTTTAAGAAATATATAAAAGTTTGGCTTTACAGTTGCCAATAAAATTAGGACAATTAGGTTATTCCCTAAAAAAATGTCCTTTAAAAGCTAATTTATTTCACGCATTTAAATCAGTTTTAAGTTCTGCTTGTAACATGTTCCAGTCATTGACTCCATTAAATTAAAATTATTTATTGTAGAAAAATTTGATCATGTACAATTTTTTTAGAACTAAGTGGCATGTGTTTTCCATTGAAAGAGCGTTGGACGTCGCTGAATTCTTGTGTTGAACGTTAACATTAGCAATGTAGAAATTTAAATGCTTTGATATTGTTATAGATAGTTCATTCCGTTTACTGTTCTAAAGAGTTATTTAGTATTATAAGTCATTTACAGTATCCTACCCGTATGTTAATTGTATATAAAAGTCAAAGTATGATTGTATCAATTTTAAACTTTTTTCAATGAATTTATTTATATTTTAAATACATTATTCGAGATACATTTTCAATATTTTAATTAAAAATGACAGTCACAAACTATTCATTGTTCTGTTAAAAGAGAAAGGAAAATAGGGGTTATTGTTTCAAGATTTTCAGCACTAATACATTTTTTAAGAAAGTAAAAAGGAAATGCGTTACAAATATAAAATTAGGTAATTGAGCTTCATACACAGATTTCCAGATAGTCTAGAAAGAGTGTAATGGGGGCCTCTTGATTTGCTTGATAAGTTTATTTATGCATATTGAATCCGAAAAAATGAATGGCTTTTGTCAATCACCTAGTTGATTATTCTGTAACAATAAAGTATTGAAATAATAAGCACAAGTCAAGCTCAAAGGGCCATTTATACACAATATGTAGTAATATGGGTCCCATTTGTAACCATCAGATTGAAACAAACTGAATAAGTAAAACTGTTTCTTTGTCTTTAATTTAAGCAAAAAAATATATTTTTTCAAAAGATTTTTGGTGACTTTTTTAGAATAGGACAATTCAAACACCATTCTTCATCCACAAAGAATAAGGTACAGGTAAATGTAATATTGATGGTAAAATCATAAGTAATTATTTTTTCTTTCAAACAGTACATGTATAATTTACATTGGGCAGACTGTGGCTTCCATTGGACAATATTTCGCGCATCATAGTAAAATAAAGCGTATTTACTGTATAAAAACAACATTTTTCAATTAATCAATAAAACTCAACATAAGAAAGTATTTTTAAAAAAATATAGACTTTCTCTATTTTGGTTTTAAACAATAAAACCCCATTCGGCCCCTTAAGATTGTATTAAAAAGGAAAGGAAATAAGTTGATTTTAAAGTTTTGTATCGTACATTTTAAAACATCACGAAAGTACATCCACCTCGTGTATGAATGTAGGAATTAGTCCTGCTCTATCTTAGTTTTAATTTAATGCTCCAGACATGGTGTTCACAAATATAGCAAAGCATAATGAACCTCTTTCAAAAACATTAAAAAAAATCAGAGAAAAACATAAATATTTGCCAACGAAATAAAAAAAATATGGAGATATTTTATTGCATATGAATTCTTTAGAATTACCAAAAGTGTAATCATAATAAAAAATTGTACTCATTTATTTGCATGTACTGCCATTGTAAGTACAAAGACATATATTCTTACAAGTTACCAGAAAAAAATGTGTCTGTATGAAGTATAGGTATATCAGTAAATGAAATCGGTTGAATATTTGTTTTTGTCTGGGTTGAATCCGTACTATTCATGCTTTAAATAGTCACGTATCATGTAGATTTGCAGTGTTGTGAGACTTTCGTTGATGATTGATTGATCGAATATTGTTTAACGCCGAGTTGGCAATTTTTCAGCCATGTTTTGGCTGAGTAACACATTTGTAGTTTGCTACTACATTACAATTTTGTCACCCCAAGTATCGATATTTCTTACATGTTTGTTTGTTTTGATTTTACTCTCTATGAGTCCTTTTCTTATGTAGAGTGATATGGATAATAGTTGGAACTAAAGACTGTATTGTATACTGTATTAATTTCATTAGTCTGTTGTACTGTAAACAATTTATGTTGGTGAATAAGTACATCAAAATTATTTATTGAAAAATCCTGTCTTCTTTCACATTCTATTGAATATTTCAAATGCAGTGTTCCGCTGGAGATGGATTCGATAAATTCTTTGTTCTTTGGCAAACTCCAGTTCCTGTACTTTGTTAAAACATCCTGAAAACAAACACAAATTCTGAATAGACTTCTCTCACAACTGCATTCATGTTTGATTTGTGATATTGAATTACCTCTAATTTTTTCTCTACATCCCCTGTTCCTTTTAAAGCAGCAGCAGAATCGATACGGTAGAAGAAGATTGAAGGGAGATGGAATTCTCCACACGTAGTCGTTGATTACAGTGCATGTGTTAAATCTCCAGTAGGTTTCAGAATTCTCGAGAACTCTTGTAAAGGTATTACTAAAAAGAGAGAATTTTTAATTTTTATTTCAAGCATTAGATATCATGAACCTTATATTCTGCATTTCTATAGTGGTCGATCGAGAGCGTTTCCTATATACTGCATGTTTCATGTTTATTAATTTTATCCGATAAAAGAAGAGAGCGAAAGACAGACAGGTATAATAAATGCTTAAGTCTTAGCTCATATGATACAAAAGAAAAAATATACATATATAAGCCTAATTAAAGCAATAAACAAAGAACAAAAGTTAATTTTAGATTTCAACGCAAGTTACCTAAACATGGCAATAACCAAATTCACTAAGACCAGGTTTGAGAACAGTATGTAGATGGCGGATATGGCTGACACAGTCCAGTCCTTCTCAGGACAGCGGTCAATGGACGGGTCCGCCTCCCAGACGCTCGTCACGTTAGTACAGCTTGTTAGAATACCTCCTGCATCATTCAATAAAAAACAATATCATTTATTGTAGGCGAGGGTCGATTATGATTAAATATTATTTTAAAGAGTCCATTTTTATGATGATATTCACATTCTTTTTTTTTCTATCAAGTCAACTAGAGAAAAGATTTAAATTCTATTTTTTTTTTGTAAACTCACGCGTAGAAATATACAAGAAGAAATGTGCGCTAGCATGAAGTCACAATCAGGCTCCAAAGATGTTATTAAAAATAAAGCGATACAAGGCAGGGAAAAAATCAATAAGTGTATATTTTAGTTGCTTTTACATATGTAAGATGTACAATGTAAATATAAGGAATGTTTTTTAAGTTATGTGTGAGTTATCGGTGTGTACAAGACAAAAGACTTGCACGTAGGTATTTTTTTTATGAAGGGCTCACTCCCTTCATGAAATATGCCTATGTGACATATCTGTGTGATTTACACACCAATTACTCACACACAACTAATAAAAACGTCCCTTAATTAATTTAGGTTGGACCGTTTTTTTTTTTTTTTTTACAATTTAATATATATTTTACAGAATCCATGCATTTTCGATAAGAATTCTGAAACATACCTTCCAGATATTTATTGTTAGACTCCCCTTGTAACTGCCAATAGGATGTCTTAAACATACCTTCCAGATATTTATTGTTAGACTCCCCTTGTAACTGCCAATAGAATGTCTTAAACATACCTTCCAGATACTTATTGTTAGACTCCCCTTGTAACTGCCAATAGAATGTCTTAAACATACCTTCCAGATATTTATTGTTAGACTCCCCTTGTAACTGCCAATAGGATGTCTTAAACATACCTTCCAGATATTTATTGTTAGACTCTCCTTGTAACTGCCAATAGAATGTCTGAAACATACCTTCCAGATATTTATTGTTCGACTCCCCTTGTAACTGCCAATAGAATGTCAGAAACATACCTTCCAGATATTTATTGTTAGACTCCCCTTGTAAATGCAAATAGAATGTCTGAAACATACCTTCCAGATATTTATTGTTCGACTCCCCTTGTAACTGCCAATAGAATGTCTGAAACATACCTTCCAGATATTTATTGTTAGACTCTCCTTGTAACTGCCAATAGAATGTCTGAAACATACCTTCCAGATATTTATTGTTCGACTCCCCTTGTAACTGCCAATAGAATGTCAGAAACATACCTTCCAGATATTTATTGTTAGACTCCCCTTGTAAATGCAAATAGAATGTCTGAAACATACCTTCCAGATATTTATTGTTCGACTCCCCTTGTAACTGCCAATAGAATGTCTGAAACATACCTTCCAGATATTTATTGTTCGACTCCCCTTGTAACTACAAATAGAATGTCTTAAACATACCTTCCAGATATTTATTGTTAGACTCCCCTTGTAACTGCCAATAGGATGTCTTAAACATACCTTCCAGATATTTATTGTTAGACTCTCCTTGTAACTGCCAATAGGATGTCTTAAACATACCTTCCAGATATTTATTGTTAGACTCCCCTTGTAACTGCCAATAGAATGTCTTAAACATACCTTCCAGATATTTATTGTTCGACTCCCCTTGTAACTGCCAATAGGATGTCTTAAACATACCTTCCAGATATTTATTGTTAGACTCCCCTTTTAACTGCCAATAGAATGTCTTAAACATACCTCTTAGATATTTATTGTTAGACTCTCCTTGTAACTGCCAATAGAATGTCTGAAACATACCTTCCAGATATTTATTGTTCGACTCCCTTTGTAACTGCCAATAGAATGTCTGAAACATACCTTCCAGATATTTATTGTTAGACTCCCCTTGTAAATGCAAATAGAATGTCTGAAACATACCTTCCAGATATTTATTGTTCGACTCCCCTTGTAACTGCCAATAGAATGTCTGAAACATACCTTCCAGATATTTATTGTTCGACTCCCCTTGTAACTGCCATACCTTCCAGATATTTATTGTTAGACTCCCCTTGTAACTGCCAATAGAATGTCTGAAACATACCTTTCAGATATTTATTGTTAGACTCCCCTTGTAACTGCCAATAGGATGTCTGAAACATACCTTCCAGATATTTATTGTTAGACTCCCCTTGTAACTGCCAATAGAATGTCTTAAACATACCTTCCAGATACTTATTGTTAGACTCCCCTTGTAACTGCCAATAGAATGTCTTAAACATACCTTCCAGATATTTATTGTTAGACTCCCCTTTTAACTGCCAATAGAATGTCTTAAACATACCTTCCAGATATTTATTGTTCGACTCCCTTTGTAACTGCCAATAGAATGTCTGAAACATACCTTCCAGATATTTATTGTTAGACTCCCCTTGTAAATGCAAATAGAATGTCTGAAACATACCTTCCAGATATTTATTGTTCGACTCCCCTTGTAACTGCCAATAGAATGTCTGAAACATACCTTCCAGATATTTATTGTTCGACTCCCCTTGTAACTGCCATACCTTCCAGATATTTATTGTTAGACTCCCCTTGTAACTGCCAATAGAATGTCTGAAACATACCTTTCAGATATTTATTGTTAGACTCCCCTTGTAACTGCCAATAGGATGTCTGAAACATACCTTCCAGATATTTATTGTTAGACTCCCCTTGTAACTGCCAATAGAATGTCTTAAACATACCTTCCAGATACTTATTGTTAGACTCCCCTTGTAACTGCCAATAGAATGTCTTAAACATACCTTCCAGATATTTATTGTTAGACTCCCCTTTTAACTGCCAATAGAATGTCTTAAACATACCTTCCAGATACTTATTGTTAGACTCCGCTTGTAACTGCCAATAGAATGTCTTAAACATACCTTCCAGATACTTATTGTTAGACTCCCCTTGTAACTGCCAATAGAATATCTTAAACATACCTTCCAGATATTTATTGTTAGACTCCCCTTGTAACTGCCAATAGAATGTCTGAAACATACCTTCCAGATATTTATTGTTAGACTCCCCTTGTAACTGCCAGTAAGGATAATAAATTATCTTCCAGATTCTCCAGTCGACCCAATCGCCATTCCATAGAGTCGTGTGATCCGGCCACAGGACAGCGTGGTAGTACACTCCTACCCCTAGTACAACAAACACAGCGAGGGCAAGGAAACGGGTCAGATCTATCAACTACAAAAATAAGGTAAATATTTATTTCAACTTGACTTTTATTTTAATTCAAGCTTTAGGGAATTTACTTTGGGTTGTTACTGATGAGGTGTGATTAACTGACCGACTTACGCTTTTTAAACATTTCTTCCAAACAGTGACAAAATAATATTGTTTTTTTCTTTTTCTAGGAAAGGTATTTTGGATTTTTAAAATGGTATTGCAGATACATGAACAAAATTTGCAAACTGATTTCATATCTGCTACCGATAGGACA
>NW_026930511.1:0-41473 GCF_032062105.1 Saccostrea cuccullata | reverse complement strand
TTTAAGTCATGAGGAATTAGGTAAACATTATAACTTAAATGTATCTTTTTTTGATTACTTTTGTTTAAGGAATGCCATTCCATATCACTGGCGAAAATACTTAAGGCAAAACAAAAAAGTTTTAATCAATAGAGATTCTTTGATCTTAAGATTCAATGATAAAATAAGTCCATTGTCAAAATTATCTTGTAAAGACTTTTACTGGATTATAATAGAAAGTCTAAATGAAGTACCAACATGTGTACAAAAATGGGAGAAAATATTAACACAAACTTTTCACCTGCAGACTTAGAAAAAAATTTTATGCTACCTTTTGTGTGTTCTAATGAAACATCATTACAGTCTTTTCAATATAAGCTAACTCATAGATTTTTATCACATAATAAACTACTTTTTTAAATGAAAATTCAAACTTCAGCACAATGTTTATTTTGTAAAAAAGAAGTGCTAAACACAAATTTTATTATTGCACTTTTGTTGCAACTTTTTGGAACCATTAGTAGTATAAGGGGTCTAACCCTAGACATGTGATCAGTTCTAGGTCCCCCCTAAATGGGTCAACTAACCCTAACTAACCCTAACCCTAACCCTAACCCTAAAGTTTGGTTAGAGCCGTGTGCAAAAAAAAAATGCTGACTACACAGGTAAATACTTGGCAGCGAGCCAAGTTTGTTTAGAGCCGTGTGCAAAAAAAAAAAAATATTCTGACTACACAGGTAAATACTTGGCAGCGTTTAGAGCCGTGTGCAAAAAATATGCTGACTACACAGGTAAATACTTGGCAGCGAGCCAAGTTTGTTTAGAGCCGTGTGCAAAAAAAAACTACACAGGTAAATACTTGGCAGCGAGCCAAGTTTGCAAAAAAAAAAAAATGCTGTTAAATACTTGGCAAAAAGGCCGTGTGCAAAAAAAAAAAAAACTTACCTGTGTATTATGACGTCATCCACTGTATATAAATACGGTTTTCTCCGACTTTGGGTTCATTTTACCCTCACAGCCATTAGCTGATAGACATGGATTCTACTAGAGAAAAACAGGTACAGGCTCGACGAACATTGAAACGAAAAAGTACCGAGAGAGAAATAGATTTACCACCTAAACCCATTTCGGAGTATTATCACATGAGACTAGCTGAAAAATGGACCTCTCCAAAATTTAAAGCGCGTGAAAATAGATATGTCGTTCATTTCGATGAATTTCCAGAAGAAGAAGAAAGCACAGCTTTCCTTCGACGATTATTCAAAAACATGTTACAAGACTTCAAATCGAAAATGCAGTGTGATCCTAACGATTACCTTCGCCTGAACATAAGTCACCCATCTTTGGATTCAGACATTTCTTATGGGTTTATGCAATGTAAAAAATTAAACGAAGACGTCATTTTTAAAGAAATAGAACGTGTGCAACAATCCAAAAAGGAGTTCAAAATCGGCGACGGCTCCACGGAATTCCAACTGTTACACATCGAGAATCCCCAGGGGAGTGGTGGAAACAGAACCAAACATCTACAACTGGATAAAGAAACTTTCAAGAAAAATAAACAATCCATCGTTCGGATCGTCAATCCCCATGATAAATTTTGTTTGGCTAGAGCCATCGTCGTCACTCGATTACACAGTCAGAAACCCGATCATCCAGACCCGGAATGGGAAAAACGATGGAAACGCATGAGGTCAGGAGATGTAAGAGCCAATGACCAGAAGAACGAAGCCATAGCCCTCATGGAACAGACCGGATGTGATATCACTCAAGCGTGTGGAAATGCAGAGTGGCCGAAATTACAACAGGTATTAGCTCCTCAGTATCGTCTGAAAATATTTCAGTTCAAATCTACTTCCACTAAACTCTGTTTAGAGCGCATCTTCAAAGGCTGGGGAGATGGAACTTGTTTGAACATTTTGTTAGACAACCGTCATTGCGATGCCATCATATCCATGCCGGGAGTAACGGGGAACCCCTACTACTGTGATCATTGCGACGTGGGGTACACGAGTTTCACAGACCATCGGTCCAAATGTCCTCATCGCTGTCCCTTTTGTTTAGGACCTCACCCTAAATGTCCCGATGAAGGGATCAAGATTAAATGCCAGGAATGCCATGGAATGTTTAAGAACAGGACCTGCTACGAAAATCATTTAAAACCCCATAGTAAGAAAACCACCACTACTGTCTGCAATTTAATGGGGTTATGCGAAAAGTGTCAGTCCTGGATACCTAAGAAATTATTTCCTCATCACAAATGCGGAGATCAGAAACAGTGTAAGATCTGTAAGAAAATCGTCGATGCCGATCATCGGTGCTACGTACAACTGAAGCCCAAGAAGAAGAAGAAGGGAAAAGGCACCTTAGAGTTTACCATTTATTTCGATTTCGAATGCACTCAGGAATCGGGCATTCACGTTCCTAATCTGTGTGTGGCACATCGCGTCTGTCAACATTGCGATGACTTACCCATAGACCAACCTTGTCCTCATTGTCAACACATGGGACCCCGTCAGCACCTATTTCAAGGCCCAGACACCTTAAAGAAGTTCATGGACTGGTTATTTCAACCCACTACAGGTACTAAGAATTCCACTTTAGTACACGACGAGGCCATCGTCATCGCCCATAACTTCAAAGGATACGACGGACAATTCATTTTGAATTACATAGTGCATTCTTCTCCCCTGAAACCTAACGTGATCATGAACGGGAGTAAGATCTTGTCCATGGAAATATGTGGACTCAAATTCATCGACTCGTATAGTTTCTTAACCTTTCCTTTGGCCCAGATGCCCTCCGCTTTCGATTTGAACGAAATGAAGAAAGGTTATTTCCCTCACTTTTTTAATACGGAACAGAACCAGAATTACGTGGGACCTTATCCACCGGCAGCTTTCTACAATCCGGACGAAATGACTACCAGTGGACGAAAAGCTTTTTACGAATGGTACGACCAACAGAGGGGAAAAGTGTTTGATTTCCAGAAAGAGTTTGTAGGGTATTGTGTCTCGGACGTCGACATTTTACACAAATGCTGTGCACGGTTTAGAAGCACCCTCAAGAAGTTGGTCAACGTGGACCCTTTCCAGGAATCCATCACGTTTGCCAGTGCTGCTAATTTAGCCTACCGTCGAAATTTCATGCCTAAAGACAGCATTGCCATCATTCCGAACCTCGGGTATGAACCGGCACGACAATATTCGGCCAAAGCCTGTCGATGGCTCACCTGGATGAGTCATCAGAATGGATGTCACATACGACATGCCAGAAACGGAGGCGAAGTCCCGATCGGAAATTATACCGTCGACGGATACCAGGAAGCGACTCGCACCGTCTACGAATTTTACGGGTGCTATTGGCACGGATGCCCCACTTGCTATCCCAGTTTACAGACGGAAACTCATCCTCACCGGACCCAATTTACTTACCAACAATTACACGAGAAAACTCTCAGAAGGACTGCGGATTTAGAGGACATGGGGTACAACGTGTGTAGTATCTGGGAGCACGATTTCGATCAACAAGTGCAACAAGATGAGAGTTTACAGCAATTTGTACGAGATCTGGACATTCCGGATCCTTTGAAACCTCGAGAAGCCCTGTACGGAGGCCGGACCAATGCCACTAAATTATATTGTGAAGAAGGGGACATGAGATACGTGGACGTGTGTTCCTTATACCCTTACGTGTTGAAACACAGACCTTTTCCCCTAGGGCATCCCGAGATCATCACAGACGACTTCCAGGACGTGAGAAGTTATTTCGGTCTCATTCACTGTCGGGTCTTACCACCCCGAGGCCTCTTTCACCCCGTATTACCTTATCGGACGGGAGGTAAGTTATTATTTCCCTTATGTCGCACCTGTGCCCAACAACAAGACTCTACGTCTCAACACCCATGTCAACACACCGATCGGGAACGTAGTCTCACGGGTACTTGGGTGACGACCGAATTACATAAAGCCTTGGACATGGGCTATACCTTAGAGCAAACTTACGAAGTGTGGCATTTCAAAGAAAGCAGTCAAGACTTATTTAAAGACTACATCGATACCTTCCTCAAGATCAAACAGGAAGCGTCCGGATTTCCCTCCGAATGTAAGACCTCAGAACAAGAACAAGATTACATTCGAGAAGTGTTATACAAAGAAGGATTCATGATGGACATTCTCAGTATCAAGAAGAATCCAGTGTTAAGAACCATTGCTAAACTCTTTTTAAATTGTCTGTGGGGAAAATTTGCTCAACGCTTGTTATTACCCAAAGTCAGATACTTGGACGAAGAAGAGGAATTACATCAACTCTTACAAAATTCGACGGTCGACATCAAGGGTGTGCGACTCTTAGTCAATAAAGAAGATTCCATTGAAGACAAGATGCTAGTGAATTTTCAAGACAAACAGGAATTCGTCGAAGAATGTCCCTTTGGAAACGTGATCCTAGCTTGTTTTACCACCGCCTATGCCCGCTTACATCTCTACGAGACTTTACGACCTTTAGAAGAACGGGGCCTTTATTTCGATACGGACAGTATCATTTACCAACACAAGGAAGGAGCTTTTAATCCTACTTTGGGCCATAGTTTAGGAGAATGGACCGACGAATTAGACGGGGATCACATCACTAAATTCATGTCGGCAGGTCCTAAAAATTATGGTTTCCGGACGGACAAAGGAACCGAGGTTCATAAATGCAAAGGGGTCACTCTCAACCATCGAACCTCTCAGTTGGTGTGCCCAGAGACTTTACAAAAAATGCTCAAGGGAGAAATAGAGGAAGTAAAAGTCCCCTATCCCAGCAAAATCCAGAGGACCCGTGATTGTGAGGTGGTGAACAAACCTTCAGAGAAAACAGTGAGAATTGTATATGACAAGAGACAAATTGTAGAGAATTATAACACTTTACCTTATGGTTATTGATATGTTTGTTTGTTTGTTTGTTACAAATAAAAAATTGAATTGATGTGTGTTGTTTCTTCTTCTCTATAAAAAAGATATTCTTTATTTTTTAAAAATGAAAAAAGATTTCTGTGTTCACTATAAATAAAAGGACAGAACTCAAATTTGGTGTTTTCTATTGTTAAAGCAATCAGACCTAGATTTTTTTTTTTCAGTGATAAAAGAATGAGATTATTGAATTATTTCTAATTCAAAATTCTCTATTGGTTTTTTTTTTCCTCTGCAAGTTAAAAATAGATACTCCAGTCTCTATATAAAAAGGAGACCTACAAAATCCTAGAGATCATTTCTGATCTGAGTGAGGGACAGAGCACACATCATGGAATTTTTAAGTTCAGAGTATCGTTGGAAAATAGTAGAACCTGAAGGGACAAGTCACAAAGGAGAATGGATGAAAAACAAAGAGGCATGTATTCAAGATTTCTTTGATCAGAATCCAGGACAAACAGGTCACCATGAAATCTACCTGTATAAGAGATTCAAGTTACCTGATTCCATAGGGGACAGCATCCTGATCTTAGCAGTACCCAGACAGCCCAAGTATCAGGAATTCAAATGGAAAATCAATTACGTCTTGCCTCACCAGAGAGAGGGACCCGAAAGCACTTTGTTTCAAGGGGAATGGATAGAAAAACCCAAAGATTGTATTAAAGATTATGATAAGAAAGTGGGCCCCCTAAAAAGATACGATATCATGAACTGTGGTAACCGTTGTGAAACACACTATTTGTACATGAGGAGATCCTTCCCCATACAAAAAGAAGAACTGAAGAAAAGTTTTGAATGTTTATTATTTTAATGTTCTTGTTGTTATGAATAAAAAAATAAAAGAAAAAAACCCAAAAATTCTAGTATTGTTTTTCCCTATAAACACACAACTAAGCGCTCTCTCTATACATTAGGTTTTGTAAGGATGACGTCACAATCAGGGATTTGAATCGCTGCCAAGTATTTACCTGTGTAGTCAGCATATTTCTTTGCACACGGCGCATTTACCTGTGCAGTCAGCATAAAAAAAACGTAGGTCTATCGTTATATGTTTTGCACACCGCTCTTACAGTAAAGGTATATATAAAGCGGAGCTTTATTCAAGAGGTATATATTAAAAACTCTCTCATTCTGAAAAATTACACGGAACAAGTCAGACGTGTTTTTCCCAAAGATGCAGTATCGTTGGTATTGTGAGAACATTAGTCAGTGTATGTACATGCAAGGAGGGTGGATGAAAACTAAAATAGGACCATCATGGATTTCTATGAAAATCATCCAGGCTATTCTTGCCTTTCCAGACAATGTGTGGTTGGAAAAAAGAATGAAAATCCCTTGCCTCTAACAGGATCTAGAGTGAGGGTGAAAATCAACCAACATTATCAGCAATACAAATGGGTTACTTGTACTCAAAGGAATCTTGGACACCCATCAACAGGTTCGGAATGAAAGTTAAAAGGTTCTCGGACATTGGAGATTGTCTGAAATATTATATCAAGATGGAGAAAAAAGGACTTCGTTTCCACCTCATTATTGTCACAGAGTACATGTATTGTCGCATCCCCTTTTCCCAGATTAAAGACTCGATGGAAAACAAAGGAAAGGACTTTGGGACCGTGTCAGAAGAAGAAGATATGTAAATCATTGAATAAATTTTTGAATTTTTTTTAAAAAGTGTTGTTATAAATAGAAGGGGGTCACAGGTCCTGTATTTTTGTTGCTAAAGTATCTCACTAAAGTATCTCACTGAACATGGTTATCCAATTTAAAACAGGTATAATTTTTTTTACTTCTTCAATTTTAAGGTATATAAGGTCAAAAGGATTCAATTTCACATGAACACAGTTTCAAAGAAAATAAGTCTGTCTAATATAAAACAGGAAAAAAAAGCCATAATTTTTTTCTAAAAGGTGCTGTTTTTATTGAGATTGTGCTAATGGTTACAGAAAACTTAAGGAGAGGATACCCTATTATTTTTTCTATTTATTCCATTGGACAAAACCCCACATGAGGTACAAGTCATACATAGAGTAAAACAAAAAATAAGAATGCAAACCTACATGGCTTTTCAGTTTCACTCCTGTTTATATATATATTATACCATTATTTAATGATTTGCCATAAAAAATGCAAGACTTTAAAATGATCTGTATTCAGTTTTATACAGTTCACCTATTAGACAGCCTGGTAATCAAAAGGAAAAAAAAAATTAATGTTCAGATTTAAAAAAAGAAACTTTAAGATTCATTTTATCAATTGAATTCAATTTTATCAATTTTTAAAACTTTAAAATTCATGTTTTCCTTGGACAAAAAAAAGAAAGGGATTCAACCTCCCTTCCCTTCTCCCCTCGGGTGTGGGGTGAGGGGTTACACCATTCTCTTTTCATAAAAAAGATTATTTTACACATTATTTCTCTATCTACATGAAATGTCATGAGTTATAAAAAAAAAAAAAGGTGTTTTTCCAATGTTCCTTAATTTAAAATGTGTATATATAGTTTTAAAACATTATGACTACTCGGAAATGTATGGGTCTTTTGTCTTTACCATCCTTTAGAACAGAGATTCTTCAAAATTGCATGAAGAATTTCATGAGTTTAAAACTTATGATAAGAGCATTTCCTTAGATTAACAAGTGTATGGTTGATAGCTAATGCTGAATCATTATATTTTGATATTTATGGATATTCAAGAGTGCATGATATTGAAACTCTAAATATGTATAGGTAAGACAGTTTGTCTTTGAATTCAGTTGGAAATTTCCATCATCAGAAAATTATATTTGACTGTATTAAAAGCAGTAATTTTAGATAAACATTAAGAAGATTACACAAACACTGTATTTCAACACCTTGGTTTTACAAATATGAAAAGTTTAAATTACTAAGGATTAATCCTAATGACATAAAAAACACAAAACAAACAAAATGAATATGAAAATACTCAATTCTCAAGATTAAAAGTTATTTAAAAGATTGAAAACCTAAAAAAGTCTGAAAACCTACAAGTCTGAAAGTCTGAATCTCAAGATTTAATATACATATTATGTTTTTGAAGGATTAAAAGTCAGTATATGATTTTGCTTGTAAAACTCTCTAAAATATAGGAGCCCATTCAGTGACATATGATAGTAGGAGATTTTATATCTAATTCCTTACAAATAAAAAATATCACTCTGATATCCTTATCATGAAGTTTTTTTACTGTAGCAGAAATACATTAACCTTTTATCTGAAAAGTCAATATTGAGGTGTTAAAATATTCATGGACAACAATGGTATAGCAAAATTGTGTGTTGATCTTTGATCTGATAATGAAAATAGATGAAGTTTGTTGAATGAACCTATTCATTGATGAATATTAACCAAACTATTAAATATAGCAGATATCCTCCTCACTTTGATCTTTTTTGACTTAAACCTTAATAAAGTCATTTACCTTTTGTGTAACTTGGATGAGTAACTTATATGTTGAATAGGTTAGCAAGACACCATTTAATCTGAGTAAAGAAGAAACCTGGAAAAGCTTTTATCCCTTTGTATGAACAAATTAATTGATGTCATACAGATAATCAAAATATCAGAATAATCTGATGAATAAAAAGTTCTCATTATACTAGTTAGAAACCATTATAGTCTTCCTACCAAAGACAAAATAGGAATGTTAACTCAACAAAGTAAGGTTCCTTTTCTTCAAAAAAGTAAAATTCTGATGGATTGGGTGAGTGTTACTTTATACCTAATAAAGAATTTTTTTCCTCCATTTTGACTGTATGGATTGTTAATATATAATTGAATCAAACTTATTTCTTTCATGTCATTCTTAATGTCATAGTATATCATTCATATCTGTACAAGTTTCAATCCTAATAGATGAATCCACATTTTGTTTTTATTTCAAAACATTAAAACCATTTTGAAAACTCAAAATTCTCTGTTCATGTTAATTTCTGGTGTATATCTTCTATCATTTGACATAATCATTTTTTGATTTTTCATTGCCTAAATAGATATATCCACACATTCAAAAAATAACACAGTGAAATTATTGCAAAAACCTGTAAAATACATAAAAGAAAAAGAAACATTGTTTTCATTCCTTTTAGAAAGATACCATTTACTTTTTGGCAAATGTGTAAACATTTGAAAAATTTTTTGTATTAAAACATTATGCTCAAATATTTGAAAATGGGAAAAAAAAAAACCTGTTCATGTTAAATTTCTCATTTTTTAAAACTGGTTAAATTAAAAACAATTTCTTATTTTTGACAAAATGTATAGATTGATTTAAACCTTAAATATATAGAAAAATCCTTTGTTTTTGTAAAAACATTTTTAACCTTTTTCTTGCCTATTCTCTTCATACATTTTCTAATAGTATTCTCAAATTATTGATTACATGAAACAAATTTAAGACAAAACCACAATATATTTGAATGCCTTGAAATGAAAATATGCAAGAAAACATATCATGTACAACTTTTAAGTCTACATTTAAAAGTTGTACATTTACAAAAATGTATATTGTGTTTTGTCTTATTTAAAATGTAATCAATAATTTGAGAATTCTTTTGTATGAGAGAAAAAAAAAATGTTTAAAAATGTTTTTACTATTATATATTTATTTTATAAAAATCAGTTACATTTAAGGTTTTCTGTATAAAACTTACATTTGAGTATTTTAAGACAATTATTAATTTAACCAGTTTTAAAAAATGATTAGATTCACGTCAGCATGTTATTTCTTGTAAAATAAAAAGAAAACAAACAATTTTATATGAGTCAGGTTTTTTTTAATGTAAATAAACCATTGGAAGTTGGGAATTTTCACAAAGTTGATTGAGATAATTCTCAAACAGTTAGAAATTATGATTTTACAAGAAACCATTTTTTATACATTTATTTTTTGCCAAAAAGTAAATGGTATTTTTCAGGGTCTAATCCAAAGGAATGAAAACAATGTTTCTTTTTTTTTTATGTATCAAGCTTTAAGGTTTTGTTACAATAATTTCACTGTGTTCATTTTCTGATTTCTTTCTATGTGGGATATAACCTTGGCAAAAAAATACAAAAATTAATCAATTATGTCAGATGATAGAAGGTATACACCAGAAATTAACATGAATAAATTTTGAGTTTCCCTCAAATATGGTTGCCAAGGGATGTGAAATAAAAACAAAATGTGGATTCATCTATTAGGATTGAAACTTGTACATAATATGAATGATTTTAATGACATTAATAAGTTTGATTCAATTTATTTAGAATCCATACAGTCGGATTTATTAGGTATAAAGTCAAACACTCACCCAATGCATCAGATTTTACCTTTTGAAGAAAAGGAACCTTACTTTGTTGAACATTCAAGTTTTTGTGTTTTGACAGGTAGAGCAATGGTTTCTAACTTTATAATGAGAACTTTTTATTTTAAATCAAGTTTGATTGGTAATTATATAATTAATTTGTTCATACAAAGGAATAAAAGCTTTTCCAGGTTTCTTCTTTATTTTTGTCTAATCGGATTTATGCAGTGAATAATATAAATCCATTTATCACAGCGCCCCACATTCTTTCAATTATAAACTACCCTCAAAGATAACGTCTTAATTGAGTGCTGCTAATTTTGAAGAAATCAATATTTGCATAGTGATGCCCAAGCGCAAGTCGTCCGAAACTGTGGTTACATCTCCACCAGATAAGAAAAAGCTGACACCAAATCCAACCAAAGAGGGGATTTTACTTTTCACAGCATGGACGAATTAAAGAGTCTGCTAGCTCAGTAGGTAAGTCTACCTTACCAACGCTTTGTTAGTGTTACTGATTACAAAATTCCTATATTTAGATCTTTGGCGTCCTGTTAGAAGACGTAAAAAGGGACAAGAAAAATAAGATAAACCTAGTGTACGGGGAACTGGTCTTGCAAAAGGCGAAAAGTGGCAAAATCAGCGATATCGGGAAATAAACAGACGCGTTCCTTGTATTTAAGTTTTACGTATCATCCCGATCAATCACTTGGTTAACTTAAATATATGCACACGGTTAGACTGGGTTTTTATAGATCTCCCACCGGCTGAAAATTGTACGACGGGCAATTTAGGCTTCAGAAGGCAAGAAATAGTTACATGGCATGGGGGCAAATCGACAATAACTTTGGATGTTATACGTAACTTCACCGATTACTACTCCCCAAAAAACAGTTGAACCGTCAAAAGGCATGTGTTTTGATTTTAACTACAAGGGTGCATGTAGTAAACCCTATCGTATTTACGCACATCGTTGTATCAGGTGTGCATCCTGCCACCCAATGTCCACTTGTCCTCCTAACCCAGCCCCTCGCTTCCCCATAAAAAAGCAGCCTTTTCGTATCTGCAACCTCGGTCATTCGCCAGTAGACATTAATCAACTTTCAATATTGATACAGTCGTACTCAAACCAGGATTTAGGCAATGAGTTGTTAAATGGGTTTAAATTTGGATTTCCCCTTCAGTATCTAGGCCCACGCACTCACTTGGGGTGTAAAAATTTAATTTCGGCAAACCAGTATCCGAACGAAATCCAGAATATATTGCAAGGTCAAATTGATATGGGTCGGATGGCCGGCCCTCTCTACAATCTACCACTTTCGAATCTAAGGGCGTCCCCAATAGGCGTCGTGCCAAAATGGCGTTTAATTACTGCCAAATTCCAGAAATCTAAATATAGCTTTTCAACTTCATCTGTCATATCCACATAACAATAGCATCAACGACTTCATTTAAAGAACTTTCATCTGTACACTACTCATCATTCAATAGCGCTATCAAAATGGTAAGTCAGCTCGGAAAAAGCTCTTTATTGGACAAAATGGAATAAAAACTGCATTTAGACTTTTACCAGTTCAATCATATGATTTTTTGTTTACTTGGCTTCAAATTTGAGGGTAAATTCTACATTGAAAATTGTTTGCCATTTGGTTGTTCTCTATCATGCACAACATTTGAGAAATACGCGTCAATTTTGGAATGGACCGTCAGGTCACAATCTGCTTGCACGCATGTTACGCAGTATCTTGACGACTTCTTGTTTGCTGGATCAGCGAAATCCGATGCTTGCTCAAGACTCATGAGGCAAATTGGGGAGTTATGCAAAACACTTTTCCTCTTGCCATCGATAAAACTGTCGACCCCGTCACAAAAATTAACTTATCTGGGTTTGGAAATTGACACATGTCTGGGGCAAGTCCGTATCCCCAACGCCAAACTAATCAAACTTGAGATTTCGCTGACAGAAATGGCAAATAAATCTAAAGTCACTTTGAAGGAGATGCAATCTCTCGTTGGCCAATTAAACTTTTGCACCAAAGCGTTTTCCCGCGCCTTTAATCGCCGTTGTACAAAAGTTTCATTTTATCCGCTCAATAAAAATCCACCAAAGACGATTTGCTCATGTGGCTCAATTTTTTGAATCACTTTAATGGCATATGCTATTTAAATTATGTCGATTGGTTAAGCAGTGATATTCTGCAATTGTATGCAGACAGTGTTGGGGGTAAGAACGTAGGGTGCGGGGCATACGGATTTCCATCCCTAATGGGACCAAATTCTCTACCCTTAAATGTCAGTCAGGTAAACAATACTCTGATATTATATTAAAGTGTTTTATAATGGAAAAGAATTGTCCATGAGGGAACTTTAAAAATGTCATTAATTAAGCAGTAGTTAATTAACAAAGATTGCATTAAGTTATGGGGGAAAGTGTTTTTTATTCAAAATAAAAATTCAAATAATTTTAAACAATTTTTTTTTTTTTAAGCTAAATTTTTACGGTAAGATCTTTTAAATAACAAAATCTAAAAGAGTAATGCACTTTGTTCATTTAGTATACCTATAGTATACCTATCAACGAAATATAATTTTAGATTTAAAGCAGAAAATATCCCAGGTTTATGTAATAATAAGATTAAGATTTCCATATTAGAATTACTTATACTTTACATTTTATTATGCGGAAAATAGTAGAAGGATTGAAGAGAGAAAGACACTCCAAAGACTCACGTTTACCAATAACGATTCAGCTCCTCCATAAATTAATTAATACATTACCAGTTGTGTGCACATCGAGTTACAGGCGAGACTCTTTTCCGCGGCTTTTTCCTTGGCTTTCTTTTTTCGGTTTTCTTCGAGTCAGGGAATTTACAGAAAGCTCTAGAAATTCAAAAGCAGCATTACTTAATAACGATCTCGTTATGAATTAATCTACTTAGAACTTCACCTTAGGAGGTAAAAGACTGACCATACGGCAATGGCACACAATTAATTATTCCCGCTATCGGCGGTCCTTATTATCAGTTGTTACAACTGCGCAAGTATTAACATTTCTGATCAATTAATTTGTCATTTCGGCTGTAAAACGCTAACTAGATATCAATTTAATTCCGTCTTAAGTATTTCGCGCGTCTCAGTATATCTAGATGAAACTATAAATCACACTCCTTTAGAATTGGAACATCTACATACTACCATTCTAAGGGCGTTGATGACGAAACAATTAAAATGCGAAGAAGGTGGAAGTCAGATTGTTATCGCCTCTACATTAAATAGTCTAATGGATTGACAGCTTGAAACTCTATCCTTTTTCGTTGCAAAGAACACTATCAAGTATTTGGATCATCGGGTCATCATTATTTTTATGGGCCTTTCTAGCTTTGAATTAGGTTTCACATCTGACTTAAATTTCGACAGGCATAAAATATTGTGGCACGGTCAAAGAGGAACGCGCTGGTTTGGTTCTTTTAACTTTTAAAACATTTACTTAAAAATATGATACTTCCGAACACTAAGATAATTGGTCACAAATGATAACACGGATTGCCTGGAAATGTGAAGGGAGACCCGAGATCGAAAAAAGTGAGGTGCGAGTAAATAGCGCAATAGCAAAACATATTTTATATCATTATAATGGAGGGTACATTAAGCAGTCAAATATCCATCTTTAATCAATTACCGCCCCGACGGGGTACGCTTCTCTACACTTGGTAATGAGCTGTTCCTTGAAAATTTTAAAAGTGGGCTCACAACAATTATAAACTCCCAAAATAATGTGTATTCATTATGATATGTATCGGTGCGGTCACGGCTGGATTTTTGAGTAGGGTGTTAAGCTACCCCCACATTTGTGGCGGCGTGCATATTTAATGAGTATCTATGCACGTTTGGCGGTTTTAGCTTAACACATATCATTTTGACTTGCGCCGCTGTTAACAGGGCGCAGCTCGAACATGATTTCGTGAATAATTCTGGAATGGAATACAAGGAACTTGTACATAATTTACATTGAACATTGATTGATTTATTCGAATATTGATTGGCTTAACATGAGCATACTACAATACATTGATTTGATTGAACTGAATATTGATTTGTTGAATATTGTTTGACCATTGATTGATCAAATTGAATATATTATTGATTGAATTGAGCATTCATTGATTGAATTGAACATTAATTGATCGAATTGAACATTGATTGATGAATATTGATTGATGCATAAGGCTGAGGCAACTGCAGGAACTTTGAAGCCAAACCTCAGTCTTATCCTGTAAAACTTTGACATGTGTACAGTTAATATTGATTGATTGATTGTTTGATTGATTGATTGATTGTTTGTTTGCTTTGATTGGAGGTGTGCCAAAAACCAATTGGGTCGGCACCCACTGTACACGTGTATTTTGCATAAATTGATTTGAACCAGCCGTGGCCATTAATTGCCAAACTTAAGAAATAAATAATTAAGAAATAATAAATGCACTGTTGTTTTTATGTGGAGTCTGTGATAATCGGATTTATGCAGTGAATACGATATAAATCCATTTATCACAGCGCCCCACGCGGTATGATGCGCGCGCACTATACGCGCAAAGCATTGGAACAGTCAATTATAAACTACCCTCAAAGATACACGTCTTAATTGAGTGCTGCTAATTTTGAGAAATATTTTCAATACCCTCCCTTCCCAATCCCTAATTTCTTGAATTTGTTTTCTGTGCTTCGAGTTTTGTCTTTTCAGGAAAGATAATGAGGGTTTGGAGCCATGACTCATTCTAAGACGTCGCCTTAGCCATGTCCGACTTCCCCCCTTTTTTGCCAAGGTTACATGCCAGTGTGATGGACAGTGCCAAGGACCATGAGGAGGGGTTTCGCTTATCCAATCATAATGACACGCGCCGCTGTAAAAAGGCCGTTGTCTACACAGCATCATCGTCACGGCTGACCCTATATGTGCTCAGTATTGTATGCTACGTATATAACCTTGATAAGAGCCAAGTGCCGAAAGGCGGTTTTAGCTTAACACATATCATCTTGACTTGCGCCGCTGTTAACAGGGCGCAGCTCGAACATGATTTCGTGAATAATTCTGGAATGGAATACAAGGAACTTGTACATAATTTACATTGAACATTGATTGATTTATTCGAATATTGATTGGCTTAACATGAGCATACTACAATACATTGATTTGATTGAACTGAATATTGATTTGTTGAATATTGTTTGACCATTGATTGATCAAATTGAATATATTATTGATTGAATTGAGCATTCATTGATTGAATTGAACATTAATTGATCGAATTGAACATTGATTGATGAATATTGATTGATGCATAAGGCTGAGGCAACTGCAGGAACTTTGAAGCCAAACCTCAGTCTTATCCTGTAAAACTTTGACATGTGTACAGTTAATATTGATTGATTGTTTGATTGATTGATTGATTGTTTGTTTGCTTTGATTGGAGGTGTGCCAAAAACCAATTGGGTCGGCACCCACTGTACACGTGTATTTTGCATAAATTGATTTGAACCAGCCGTGGCCATTAATTGCCAAACTTAAGAAATAAATAATTAAGAAATAATAAATGCACTGTTGTTTTTATGTGGAGTCTGTGATAATATATTCAAAATACATTATACAAGATAATCATCCAAGTTACACAAAGGTAAACAAATGACCTTATTATGTTTTAAGTCAAAAGGTCAAAGAGATGTGGACATCTTGTTTAATTGGACAATAGTTTGGTTAATATTCATCAAACTTCATGAATAGGTTAATTAAACAAGCTTCATATATTTTGATTATCAGATCAAAGATCAGCACACTTTTTGCGATACCATTGTTGTCTATGAATATCTTAACACCTCAATATTGACTTTTCAGGTTAAAGGTTAATGTATTTCTGCTACAGTAAAACTTCATTATAAGAATCTCAGAGTGTTTTGTTTATTTGTAAGAAATTAGTTATAAAATCTCCCACTCTTTCTATAATATGTCACTGAATGTGCTCCTATATTTTTAAAAAGAATTTTACAAGCAAATCATATACTGACTTTTAATCCTTCAAAACACAATATGTATATTAAATCTTGAGATTGAGATTTCAGCCTTTTAGGATTTCAGACTCTCAGGCTTCCAATCTTTAAAAACTTTCAATCTTGAGGACTGAGTATTTTTGATATTCATTTGGTATGCCATGTCTTTTATGTCATTACGATTGATCCTTAGTCATTCAAACTTTTCATATTTGTAAAACCAAAGTGTTGGAATTACAGTGTTTGTGTAATCTTCTTAATGTTTATCTAAAATTACTGATTTTATTACAGTAAAATAAATTTTCTGATGATCAAAATTTCCAACTGAATTCAAAGACAAACTGCCTGACCTATACATATTTAGAATTTCAATATTATGCACTCTTGAATATTCATAAATATCAAAATATAATGATTCAGCATTAGCTATCAACCATACACTTGTTAATCTAAGGAAATGCTCTTATCATAAGTTTTAAACTCATGAAATTCTTCATGCAATTTTGAAGAATCTCTGTTATAAGGGATGGTAAAGACAAAAGATCCATACATTTTCCGAGTAGTTATAATATTTTAAAACTATATATACACATTTTAAATTGAGGAACATTGGAAGAACCCTTTTTTCCTTTATAACTCATGACATTTCATGTAGATAATGGCTATGATGTATAAATAATGTTTTTATGAAAAGAGAATGGCGTAAAGTTACTCTTACCCCACACCCAAGGGTAGAGGGGAGGGGGGTTGAATCCCTTTCTTTTGTCCAAGGAAAACCTGAATTTTAAAGTTTAAACATAAGTTATCAAATGAATTAAATTAATAAAATTAATTTATTTTCTAAAAGTTTCTTTTTTAAAATCTGAACATTTAAATTTTTTTCCTTTTCATTACCAGGCTGTCTAATAGGTAAACTGTATAAAACTGAATACAGATCATTTTAAAGTCTTGCATTTTTTATGGCAAATCATTAAATAATGGTATAATATATATATATAAACCTCACCCATACATAAACAGGGAGTAAAACTGAAAAGCCATGCAGGTTTGCATTCTTAATCTTATTTTTGTTTACTATATGTTTTGACTTGTACCACTCCAATTGAATAAATAAAATAATAGGCTATTCTCTCCTTAAGTTTTCTGTAACCACTAGCACAATCTCAATAAAAACAACACCTTTTAGAAAAAAATTATGGCTTTTTTTTTTCCTGTTTTATGTTAGACAGACTTATTTTCTTTGAACTGTGTTCATGTGAAATTGAATCCTTTTGACCTTATATACCTTAAAATTGAAGAAGTAAAAAAAAATTATACCTGTTTAAAATGGATCACCATGTTCAGTGAGATACTTTAGTGAGATACTTTAGCAACAAAAATACAGGGCCTGTGACCCTGCTATTTATAACAACACTTTTTTTTTTTTAAAAAAATTCTAAAATTTATTCAATGATTTACACTTCTATTTCTTCTTCTGATGATCGGTCCTCAATCAGTCGCGTCAACAAATGTCCTTTCTTTTCCATCGAGTCTTTAATCTGGGAAAAAGGGATGCGACAATACACGTACTCTGTAGGACAATAATGAGGTGGAAACGTCAGTCCTTTTTTCTCCATCTTGATATAATATTTCAGACAATCTCCAATGTCCGAGAACCATGAACTTTCATTCCGAATGTTGTTGATGGGTGTCAGAAGATTCCTTTGAGTACAAGTAACCCATTTGTATTGCTGATAATGTTGGTTGATTTTCACTCTCACTCTAGATCCTGTTAGAGGTGGGATTTTCATTCTTTTTTCCAACCACACATTGTCCAGGGAATAGCCTGGATGATTTTCATAGAAATCCATGATGGCTCCTATTTTAGTTTTCATCCAGTCTCCTTGCATGTACATACACTGACTAATGGGACTCTCACAATACCAACGATACTGCATCTTTGGGAAAAACACGTCTGACTTGTTCCGTGTAATTTTTCAGAATGAGAGAGAGTTGTTTGTTATATACCTCTTGAACAAAGCTCCGCTTTATATATATATACCTTTACTGTAAGAGCCGTGTGCAAAACATATAACGATAGACCTAGGTTTTTTATGCTGACTACACAGGTAATACTAGCGCCGTGTGCAAAGAAATATGCTGACTACACAGGTAAATACTTGGCAGCGATTCAAATCCGTGATTGTGACGTCATCTTTACAAAACCTAATGTATAGAGAGAGCGCTTAGTTGTGTGTTTATAGGGAAAAACAATACTAGAATTTTTGGGTTTTTTTCTTTTATTTTTTTATTCATAACAACAAGAACATTAAAATAATAAACATTCAAAACTTTTCTTCAGTTCTTCTTTTTGTATGGGGAAGGATCTCCTCATGTACAAATAGTGTGTTTCACAACGGTTACCACAGTTCATGATATCGTATCTTTTTAGGGGGCCCACTTTCTTATCATAATCTTTAATACAATCTTTAGGTTTTTCTATCCATTCCCCTTGAAACAAAGTGCTTTCGGGTCCCTCTCTCTGGTGAGGCAAGACGTAATTGATTTTCCATTTGAATTCCTGATACTTGGGCTGTCTGGGTACTGCTAAGATCAGGATGCTGTCCCCTATGGAATCAGGTAACTTGAATCTCTTATACAGGTAGATTTCATGGTGACCTGTTTGTCCTGGATTCTGATCAAAGAAATCTTGAATACATGCCTCTTTGTTTTTCATCCATTCTCCCTTGTGACTTGTCCCTTCAGGTTCTACTATTTTCCAACGATACTCTGAGCTTAAAAATTCCATGACGTGTGTGCTCTGTCCCTCACTCAGATCAGAAATGATCTCTAGGATTTTGTAGGTCTCCTTTTTATATAGAGACTGGAGTATCTATTTTTAACTTGCAGAGGAAAAAAAAAACAATAGAGAATTTTGAATTAGAAATAATTCAATAATCTCATTCTTTTATCACTGAAAAAAAAAAAAAAAAATCTAGGTCTGATTGCTTTAATAATAGAAAACACCAAATTTGAGTTCTGACCTTTTATTTATAGTGAACACAGAAATCTTCTTTCATTTTTTAAAAAATAAGAATATCTTTTTTATAGAGAAGAAGAAACAACACACATCAATTCAATTTTTTATTTGTAACAAACAAACAAACAAACATATCAATAACCATAAGGTAAAGTGTTATAATTCTCTACAATTTGTCTCTTGTCATATACAATTCTCACTGTTTTCTCTGAAGGTTTGTTCACCACCTCATTATCACGGGTCCTCTGGATTTTGCTGGGATAGGGGACTTTTACTTCCTCTATTTCTCCCTTGAGCATTTTTTGTAAAGTCTCTGGGCACACCAACTGAGAGGTTCGATGGTTGAGAGTGACCCCTTTGCATTTATGAACCTCGGTTCCTTTGTCCGTCCGGAAACCATAATTTTTAGGACCTGCCGACATGAATTTAGTGATGTGATCCCCGTCTAATTCGTCGGTCCATTCTCCTAAACTATTGCCCAAAGTAGGATTAAAAGCTCCTTCCTTATGTTGGTAAATGATACTGTCCGTATCGAAATAAAGGCCCCGTTCTTCTAAAGGTCGTAAAGTCTCGTAGAGATGTAAGCGGGCATAGGCGGTGGTAAAACAAGCTAGGATCACGTTTCCAAAGGGACATTCTTCGACGAATTCCTGTTTGTCTTGAAAATTCACTAGCATCTTGTCTTCAATGGAATCTTCTTTATTGACTAAGAGTCGCACACCCTTGATGTCGACCGTCGAATTTTGTAAGAGTTGATGTAATTCCTCTTCTTCGTCCAAGTATCTGACTTTGGGTAATAACAATCGTTGAGCAAATTTTCCCCACAGACAATTTAAAAAGAGTTTAGCAATGGTTCTTAACACTGGATTCTTCTTGATACTGATAATGTCCATCATGAATCCTTCTTTGTATAACACTTCTCGAATGTAATCTTGTTCTTGTTCTGAGGTCTTACATTCGGAGGGAAATCCGGACGCTTCCTGTTTGATCTTGAGGAAGGTATCGATGTAGTCTTTAAATAAGTCTTGACTGCGTTCTTTGAAATGCCACACTTCGTAAGTTTGCTCTAAGGTATACCCCATGTCCAAGGCTTTATGTAATTCGGTCGTCACCCAAGTACCCGTGAGACTACGTTCCCGATCGGTGTGTTGACATGGGTGTTGAGACGTAGAGTCTTGTTGTTGGGCACAGGTGCGACATAAGGGAAATAATAACTTACCTCCCGTCCGATAAGGTAATACGGGGTGAAAGAGGCCTCGGGGTGGTAAGACCCGACAGTGAATGAGACCGAAATAACTTCTCACGTCCTGGAAGTCGTCTGTGATGATCTCGGGATGCCCTAAGGGAAAAGGTCTGTGTTTCAACACGTAAGGGTATAAGGAACACACGTCCACGTATCTCATGTCCCCTTCTTCACAATATAATTTAGTGGCATTGGTCCGGCCTCCGTACAGGGCTTCTCGAGGTTTCAAAGGATCCGGAATGTCCAGATCTCGTACAAATTGCTGTAAAGTCTCATCTTGTTGCACTTGTTGATCGAAATCGTGCTCCCAGATACTACACACGTTGTACCCCATGTCCTCTAAATCCGCAGTCCTTCTGAGAGTTTTCTCGTGTAATTGTTGGTAAGTAAATTGGGTCCGGTGAGGATGAGTTTCCGTCTGTAAACTGGGATAGCAAGTGGGGCATCCGTGCCAATAACATCCGTAAAATTCGTAGACGGTACGAGTCGCTTCCTGGTATCCGTCGACGGTATAATTTCCGATCGGGACTTCGCCTCCGTTTCTGGCATGTCGTATGTGACATCCATTCTGATGACTCATCCAGGTGAGCCATCGACAGGCTTTGGCCGAATATTGTCGTGCCGGTTCATACCCGAGGTTCGGAATGATGGCAATGCTGTCTTTAGGCATGAAATTTCGACGGTAGGCTAAATTAGCAGCATTGGCAAACGTGATGGATTCCTGGAAAGGGTCCACGTTGACCAACTTCTTGAGGGTGCTTCTAAACCGTGCACAGCATTTGTGTAAAATGTCGACGTCCGAGACACAATACCCTACAAACTCTTTCTGGAAATCAAACACTTTTCCCCTCTGTTGGTCGTACCATTCGTAAAAAGCTTTTCGTCCACTGGTAGTCATTTCGTCCGGATTGTAGAAAGCTGCCGGTGGATAAGGTCCCACGTAATTCTGGTTCTGTTCCGTATTAAAAAAGTGAGGGAAATAACCTTTCTTCATTTCGTTCAAATCGAAAGCGGAGGGCATCTTGGCCAAAGGAAAGGTTAAGAAACTATACGAGTCGATGAATTTGAGTCCACATATTTCCATGGACAAGATCTTACTCCCGTTCATGATCACGCTAGGTTTCAGGGGAGAAGAATGCACTATGTAATTCAAAATGAATTGTCCGTCGTATCCTTTGAAGTTATGGGCGATGACGATGGCCCCGTCGTGTACTAAAGTGGAATTCTTAGTACCTGTAGTGGGTTGAAATAACCAGTCCATGAACTTCTTTAAGGTGTCTGGGCCTTGAAATAGGTGCTGACGGGGTCCCATGTGTTGACAATGAGGACAAGGTTGGTCTATGTCTAAACCATCGCAATGTTGACAGACGCGATGTGCCACACACAGATTAGGGACGTGAATGCCCGATTCCTGAGTGCATTCGAAATCGAAATAAATGGTAAACTCTAAGGTGCCTTTTCCCTTCTTCTTCTTCTTGGGCTTCAGTTGTACGTAGCACCGATGATCGGCATCGACGATTTTCTTACAGATCTTACACTGTTTCTGATCTCCGCATTTGTGATGAGGAAATAATTTCTTAGGCATCCAGGACTGACACTTCTCGCATAATCCCATTAAATTGCACACAGTAGTGCTGGTCTTCTTACCATGGGGTTTTAAATGATCTTCGTAGCAGGTCCTGTTCTTAAACATTCCATGGCATTCCTGGCATTTAATCTTGATCCCTTCATCGGGACATTTAGGGTGATGTCCTAAACAATAGGGACAGCGATGAGGGCATTTGGACCGATGGTCTGTGACATTCCTGTACCCCACGTCGCAATGATCACAGTAATAGGGGTTCCCCGTTACTCCCGGCATGGATATGATGGCATCGCAATGACGGTTGTCTAACAAAATGTTCAAACAAGTTCCATCTCCCCAGCCTTTGAAGATGCGCTCTAAACAGAGTTTAGTGGAAGTAGATTTGAACTGAAATATTTTCAGACGATACTGAGGAGCTAATACCTCTTGTAATTTCGGCCACTCTGCATTTCCACAAGCTTGAGTGATATCACATCCGGCCTGTTCCATGAGGGCTATGGCTTCTCGTTTCTGGTCTAAGGATTCCTTATCTCCCTTCCGCATACGGAGCCATCGTTTTTCCCATTCCGGGTCTGGATGATCGGGTTTCTGACTGTGTAATCGAGTGACGACGATGGCTCTAGCCAAACAAAATTTATCATGGGGATTGTCGATCCGAACGATGGCTCGTTTATTTTTCTTGAAAGTTTCTTTATCCAGTTGTAGATGTTTGGTTCTGTCTCCACCACTCCCCTGGGGATTCTCGATGTGTAACAGATCGAATTCCGTGGAGCCGTCGCCGATTTTGAACTCCTTTTTGGATTGTTGCACACGATCTATTTCTTTAAAAATGACGTCTTCGTTTAATTTTTTACATTGCATAAACCCATAAGAAATGTCTGAATCCAAAGATGGGTGACGTATGTTCAGGCGGAGGTAATCGTTAGGATCACACTGCATTTTCGATTTGAAGTCCTGTAACATGTTTTTGAATAATCGTAGAAGGAAAGCTGTGGTTTCTTCTTCTTCTGGAAATTCATCGAAATGAACGACATATCTATTTTCATGCGCTTTAAATTTTGGAGAGGTCCATTTTTCAGCTAGTCTCATGTGATAATACTCCGAAATGGGTTTAGGTGGTAAATCTATTTCTCTCTCGGTACTTTTTCGTTTCAATGTTCGTCGAGGCTGTACCTGTTTTTCTCTAGTAGAATCCATGTCTATCAGGTGATGGCTCTGAGAGTAAAATGAACCCAAAGTCGGAGAAAACCGTATTTATATACAGTGGATGACGTCATAATGCATAGGTAAGCATATTTTTTTTTTTGCACACGGCACTTTATAGAGGATGCAAACAGGTAAATATAAGGAAAACGTAGGTAAAACGTATTTTTGCACACGGCCCTAAACAAACTTGGCTCAGTGCCAAGTATTTACCTGTGTAGTCAGCATATTTTTTGCACACGGCTCTAAACAAACTTGGCTCGCTGCCAAGTATTTACCTGTATAGTCAGCATATTTTTTTTTTTTTTTTGCACACGGCGCATTTTTACCTGTGCAGTCAGCATAAAAACAAAAACGTAGTACCAACGTACCAATGTAAACACACCCCGTATTTAAGGGGAATAGGTTAGGGTTAGTTAGGGAGGTTAGGGTTAGGGTTAGGGTTAGTTAGGGCTAGGGGGTTAGGGCTAAGGGGGTTAGGGTTAGTTAGGGTTAGGGGTTAAGGTTAGTTAGGGTTAGGGTTAGTTAGGGTTAGTTAGGGTTAGTTAGGGCTAAGGGGGGATAGGGTTAGTTAGGGTTAGGGTTAGGTTAGGTTAGGGTTAGGGTTAGGGCTAGGGGGTTAGGGTTAGTTAGGGGTTAGGGTTAGGGTTAGGGGATAAGAGGTTAGGGTTAGAACTCCACTCAGTTGACCCATTTATCCCCTCAACCTCAGAACTGATCACATGATTTCTCTCAGCCAATCAGAATCCTCCCCTATCTAGACCCCTTATACTACTACCATTTTCTAACATATATTTAATGTAGAAAATCTTTCTTGTAAAAATGTTATTTTAAGTCTATATGAGAGAATATGTGACTGTTTGAATTACTGCATTTTGCTTGCAAAGTCATATATACATTCGGTGTCAGTATCTGATTTGGATGTCATTAGAAAAGTACATGTACCAGAGTTTCACAACTTTTAAATATGTTGAAAAAGAAATTACTGCTAAAAAAGAAGTGTATTGCTCAAATAGTGATTTAGATAATTTTAATGAAATCTGGCAACCAATATTAGATATATTATAATAATTATCTTATATTTTATTATATTTTTTATATACTATGCTATTAAATTAAGTGTTAAAATCAAAATGTAATTTCCCCTGTAATAATTTCTTTGTTAAAACAATGAACAGATAATTTGTATAAATTTATGTAGATAGTAAGCTCCACAATAGTTTTTAATGATTTATAAATCAGAAACATTGTCCTAAAAGATGTAGAGAGATGTTATTGTCTATAGTTGAATTTGTTGCATGCTTTTCTATTTTATAAATTTGTATATGAAGAAAGAGCCAATAAAAATGAAAAAAAAAAGAAAAAAAAATAATAATAATAATTATGCACTTAGTAAGTTTATTTAATACCTAGGAGCAGAGAAGAAATTTTTCAAAGATTTAATGTATTTTCACTATATAATCAAAAGAGCCCCGCCCTAACACCAGATACCCAGACCCTGGGGCCATAAAATTCACAATTTTGGTGGAGGCACTCTTGTTCATCATAACTATGCATTTATTTAGTTTATTTAATACCCAGGAGCAGAGAAGAAGATTTTCAAGGAATTCATGTATTTTCACTATATAATCAATAGAGCCCCGCCCTAACACCAGAACCCCAGAACCTGGGGCCATAAAATTCACAATTTTGGTGGAAGCACTCTTGTTCATCATAATTATGCATTTATTTAGTTTATTTAATACCCAGGAGCAGAGAAGAAGATTTTCCGGGAATTCATGTATTTTCACTATATAATCAATAGAGCACCCCCCCCCCCTTAACACCAGAACCCTGGGGCCATAAAATTCACAATTTTGGTAGAGACACTCTTGTTCATCATAACTATGCACTTAGTTAGTTTATTTTATACCTGGGAGCAGAGAAGAAGATTTTCAAAGAATTCATGTATTTTCACTATATAATCAATAGATCCCGACCTAACACCAAAACCCCTGACCCTGGGGCCATAAAATTCACAATTTTGGTAGAGGCACTCTTGCTCATCATAACTATGTACTTAATTGGTTTATTTAATGCCCAGGAGTAAAGAAGAAGATTTTCAAAGAAATAATGCATTTTCACTATATAACCTGTTTAGCCCCGCCCTAGCACTAGAACCCCTGACCCAAGGGCCATGAATTTCACAATTTTGGTAGAGGACTCAATGCTGATTACAATCATGCAAACAGTTTGACTGCTTGATGTCCAGGAGTAAAGAAGAAGATTTTTAAAGATTGCATTAATTTTAGTGGTTTTGGCCCCACCCCTCAGGCCCCAGTGGGGCAGGGATCATGAAATTCACAATTTCTATTCCCCTTCACCCACAAATGCTTTGTGCCAAATTCGGTTGAAATTGGTTCAGTGGTTGTAGAGAAGAAGCTGAAAATGTTCAAATGTTAACGCACGACGCACGACGACGGACGAAAACGGATAGCAATAGGTCACCTGAGTTTACTCAGGTGACCTAAAAAGAATGTTAAATATGAATAATTATCTATTTTGCGTTTTAAAAAGTCTTTAACACTTTTTTTAGAGTTCACTCATATTGAAAATTAGCTTTTTTTTTTAGTGTTTCACATATTGTTTATGTGTCACATTTTGTTTAATGTTTTACATTTTAGGATCGGATGCACTTGATTGTTCGTATGCTGAGATAGAAAGGTGTTGCCAAAAGAGACACGTCTCGATTCCAGCATTTGCAGTGTACATTAATATGAAAAAAAATTTACTGCAGGTATTGTTTTATCTTCAAGCATCTAGCTATACAATAAAAATGCTGACTATTTAGAGATTTTACCACCATATTAGCAAAATACTTAATATGAGTATGCCGTGATCAAGAATTTTTTTATCCCACATGAACATGCTAGGTATTTAAATTTATTGCATCCATTATTGAAGTTAAGCCAAATTTTTCCTCAAATTCAGTGTTTCAGAAACTTTGATATTTTGTTCTAGGATACAAAATCTCTCTTAATATATAATATTATAGAAACTCAACCACACATTCTTTACCCACATTGTCTGAAATATGGCCTATCAGACCCCTGTAAGAAGATTGAGAAATCACACACTCGACTTGAGAATGAGCCTTATCTTAGAATTATCAATTGATCTTTTGCAAGTTTGTGTTAAAGTTTTGATAAAGATAACCTTTTTGTTACTTCAACTTAGTCAGTCATATTGATACTTGACCATTTCATAAAAATATAAAGTAAAAATACATAGCGTCGGAATTGAAAATTCATACAGCAAAACTCGTTTCGTACCAACACGGATATAGCGAATTTACGGTTATAGCGAAGCTAGTTTGGATCCCCAGCTATGCAAATTTAATATATTTCTGATATGGATATAACGAATTACGGATATAGCGAAGTAAATTCCTAGGTCCCCGTGACTTCGTTATAACCGAGTTTTACTGTATGTAAATATCCTACACTTAAAGTTTTCTAAAGATCGAAAAAAAAGTATAATTCAATTTTGCAAAAAAGTTACAGAATGATTAAAATGGGCCTCATAATAAAATATGTAAAAATAAAGAAAAATGAACCGGTAGTTTCTGCTATTTTGGCGATTAAAAAAAATTAAATGGCAAAAAAAAGTAAAAGATTAAGTAGATTACGTCACAATATTTGACCTTTGTCCTCTTCGTATGACCTTAACCTTTATAGTACAAAAAGAACGGAGACTCCTTATATGCGTGTCCAAATATCAGCCTCTTCTCTTTATTGAACAAAAGTTACACTGAATTTTATATCAGATTGTTACATGCTTGTTTATTGTACTTAGATAGCGTAAACATATTCCAAATTGTAAGTTCCCAAGTGACCAATATAAAGAATTCTCTGATTTTTCACAAAATATGCCACAATCATGCCAACACTTATTTTTCTTACAGGAGTCATTCAGTGTTGTCAATATAGTATATCATTCTTTTTTCTCCAGTATTCTACCTTAAGGGGTATTAAATTTCTTCCAAGTCTATACGTCTGCATGTCTGTTTAAAACTAAAAAAACTTACTTTAGTGTAGATGGGGCTATTACTTTCAATTTTCACACGTGTTTTCCAAGTGACAAGATCTTTTTTTGACCTTGGACTTTGGCCTCCTTATTTGTACTAAACTTGAACCTTGGCAATTACATTTGAACACTTAGTGCGTCCTTCATAGCTCATACGTTAATTCTTCTAACAATATCTATCTTGGGAAAGCAACAATTTTACCTTGACCTTGGAGTTTGACCTACTATTTTTTTTTATTTCCTTGCTAGTTGATATTTCTCTCTGGACTTTCCCTCTATTGTGCTACATGTAGGTCCCTTGAAGGATAGGCCTATAAACGCTTTCCACAGTTTTATTTTGCTGTTATGGTGATTGTATTGCATATAAGGACACATGTTTTACAGTGAATTCAGGAGGCAGATAAAGTGTATAAAATCAGTAGCTGATTATTGCAAATCAAATCCAGCGTACCCTAAGCTTGTTATCCACAGAGGATATACCACCACGAACCAAGTGAAAGTAAAACTAAACATCTGGAAATGTGGTAAGAAATTTAAGACATGAGAATACTGCTACGATGGTATAAATATCCGTCTTCTTTGGAAGATGATATTCACTTCGTTTTTGTGACAGATAAAAATTATATGGTGTGTAAAATGGTTTCAAATATTTCGTTGATCGAATCGTTGTTAAAAAGCAAGTTTCATCTAGTTTTTGCAAGGCATATACATGTATTTACAAATTTCAATGATTTTAATCTTCAAATATTATTGACGAAACGAACAGTAACAGGACATAAATTAATTGAAATAAACAAGAAGTCTGTGGACCAATGCTATCTAGAAGAACCCCGCTCTTATGAGAATGAATACTATTTCAAAATAACTTAGTGACAGGCAGATGTACTGATGAATATCCTTGATATTGGGTTGAACAGAAATGAGTCACACTAGATGACATGCCTCAACAAAATATGTGCTTAAATATTTAGCATCTGCGATAAGAAGTTGCTGAAAAAGGAAAGTTTGTTTTTGGATTTGAACATAAATTAATCTAACAAAACGAGCTGCCTCAACAAAATATGTGTTAAAATTTAAGCATCTACAATAAGTAGTTCCTGCGAAATCCTTTAAATTACATATACATAATAGTAACATAGTGTTTTAGTGACGGTACGGGATGATACCTGGTTAGTAAATCTCGTACATGTACCTGGCGAGACTTAGCAATCCTCCCTGGTTTATGCATTACGAATCCATTACATTGTTTTCACGGTTTATAACATCGCATATTTCATCTGAGTTTAAAGCGTTTAAAAGGTCTTGGTCATATATAAAGGTACATGTTAAATTTGCCCCGAGTAAAACGGTCGAAACAATGGAGGCTTATTGTTTTTGTGCAGTACGTTATGAAAAAAAACCTCCTTTACTAATTACATTCCACAAAATAACAAAACAAAAATTTTACTGATCAAAAATTCTCCTACCCCACCCCTTCCCGAACTTGACAAGGAATTCGTTGTAAAATATTCTTGCTACCTATTGGTACAACAAACATTTACATTAGATTTCATTACAATCCCGTGTTCCGAATGAGAGGGGAAACTATTGTTTTGCCTATGTGCATCTCTGTGTCCGAGTTGTTAAGATGTCGAAAGGAATTTCATTTAGCAAACATTCACTGCAGATGTGTAAAATCTCTGCTTAGACAAAGTTCATGAAAAGAATCAAATCTGTTCGAATCTGATGTCATTTTACTGCTTTTTGGTCGTTAGCCCTACACAGCGCAATAGGTTGAAGCAAACTCTTTCTTCAAGCATGCCACAATTAACAAAAACGAAATAAGTTTTTTGGGACTGAGATTAATATGGCAAAAGATTTTTTTTCAAATATCTTGTTATTTATGCAAATGATATTTCTAAATTAAGTTTTCTAAAAGTGCCACAATAAACAACAAGCTAATTCAGAGAATTCGTGTCCCCCGCTTAGGGAAAAAGTCGTCTCCCCCTGACTGAATTTGTAGAATTATTAAATGTATACATGTATACTGAAGGAAATAAAATACATGTATGTCAATATGCATATAAAGATTTGATTGCTTATTCTTTATTATGTGTATAGATTTTTTTATATGGAATATTTATCACACTGTAATGATGATTTTATAACCTCATAAATTTTTCATTTCACACGCTGAATACTATCATTTAGTGAAAAAAAAAGTATTTAAAAAAAAAAAAAAGAAAAGAAAGCTTCGACCGAGATTCGATCCCGGGACCTCTCACATTTGAAGCGAAAGACATAACCACTAGACCACGGAGTCGCTTTACACGGACTGAAGTATATGCGGAACTGAAGTCACATACATGTATATATTCATGTTTTCATGTTCGGTATTCTCAAAATTTTACACAATCCATGGTGTTTGATTTATTTAGCCTTTATTAAAGAGTTATAATAGATGTAATAAGAACATAAAGTCCGCCGAGAACCTGTTTTATACGCAATAACTCTCCTCATGCCCCTGCGCTAAAAATAGCGACATGTAATACTATAAATACTAATAAAACAAACGGGGCGGTGCACTTTGAGAGGGGCGAGAGACGTCCTAGGGAGTTTTGGTATAAAATTACATTGCAAAAGCTCAAAATCTTCTTGAAATATCACCCGGAAATGATAGTGTTACACACAGACAGAATGTATAAATTTACGACCTTGAACTTTGACCTTTTGACCTCAAAATCAATAGGGGTCTTCTTTAGGCCACAGGGAGTTGTTATGTAAAATTTCATTGCGATAGCTCAAATGGTTCTAGAGATATCGTGTGGAAACGAAAGTGTTTGAACAGACAGACTTTGCTTATTTATGACCTTGACCTTTGACCTTTTGACCGCAAAATCAATAGGGGTCTTCTATAGTCCATAGGGAGTTGCTATGCAAAATTTCATTGCAAAAGCTCAAAGGGTTCTCGAGATATCGTGTGGAAACGAAAGCGTTACAGACAGACAGAAAGACGGACGGACGGACGGACGGACAAACCCAAATTAATATCCCCCACTTTTCAAGCGGGGGACAAAAATGAAATAAGTTTTTTTGGGACTGAGATTAATATGGCAACATATTTTTTTTTTCAAATATCTTGTTATTTAATATGCAAATGATATTTCTAAATTAAGTTTTCTAAAAGTTTTATTAATTGTAGATACAGCCAGTGGAGGAGTGATCCAAAAGACCAGTCTAATAGTTATTGCTCTAGCTTGTCTGTCTTCCTTGAAAGTTTATTATTAATGGCCAAATATCTAAAATCGATTAAAATAAAGCAAATTAAAATAAAGACGTGTTTTTTTTAAGAGAAAGGTGTACTATAATTATAAAATTCTAAAATAAGTATAGATGTGTAAGCAATACTACAGGCTTAAATATGATCTTCACACGATATGTTTATAATTTTATCATTTAAGAGATAAACAACGTTATTTGGTGAACATGGCGTTATGAATAGTAATTTCTCTTCTGGTATATTCCATGATGCGCGGTGAAATATTCTGGAGAGGGACGTTAAACAGTATACAAACAATCCATGATGCGCGCTAGCACATCATGGAAAATATGCTAGCAAAGCTATTGTGCTACTTTGTTTAAATGCAGTTTATGACTAGTGGAAGACAGCAGTGGATATGCAAATATTCTTTAATAAATGAACAAGTATAAGCAACACTACTGGCTTAACAAGACATGTTAAAAAAAGTTAATTTAATCTTTACACGATTTGTATTTAATATTAATGAAAGGTATACAAGAACATTTCTTAACTTATTTCTTAGTTTTATACGGAAAATACAATTTATGGTTAACATGAAATTAAACATCTTTCCCCGATTTAAGTCGCTGTCTTTGCTGCATTTTATCTAAAATCTTTTTTTATATCAGCATATCAACGAGGCATTTCTTCACAACTGAAATTGCTATGAATTATTAACCAAAGGAAGAGAATTCTAATATTACCTGACTCCATAAATCAAATAAAACTGTTATTCATGAATAATAATTTTTTTTTTTGTAAATTGTGTACGTTATTGATTAATAACAAAGTTATGTCCATATCAGAGTTGCAAAAGTCAACAGGCATAAAAAAAACAAACGTCGCTATTGTGAAAATATCAGAAGAGACCAGGTCTTCCAAAAATATATTGGAATCCCATGGGTACCAATTGCGCTCCGTTAATGGCAGAACTATTCATAAGAAGCAGGATTTGTGCAAAATATTATGCGAGAAAAGAAGAAAAACATTTGCTTGCTTGCCTTAAAGGTACAAGGATACAGATTTGAAGTTAATATTTTCTTTTTTTTCCCTTTTTTTAAGTATAAAGATTAAAGTTAAAATTGTTAAAAGTGCAAGGATGTGTCAATCAAACCCGCCAAAAAAGTTTTAAAAACTTTTGAATGAAAAAAAATTAAATCATTTTTGTGTGAAATGCTATTTGAATTTATTTGTTGTGTAGTAGGTTAAGCTATTCGACAGACATGACTGAGGTACGACCTACCTATTTCCGATGTATATATGAGAACTAGTTGAGAGAACCAGTTTCGGAGAGATACGAGGATAGACGATCGACACCAGACGACGGTTTTCACACAGACTTCTACGAACCTGGTAATTGTTCATGTAATATTTTAAGGTCAATAAATATTACCACAAATGGCGCTGCGAGCAAAAGTTTAAGTGTGCTAACCGATAAAGTTGAATCATTTCTAGATTGAGCAAGGTGAATTTTGTGTGGCGCATTTTGCTACCACGTGCTCGTGAATATTGATCTACGCGTGTGATAAATGTAAAAATTAGCAAGACTTTGTATGAAAAAGATATTTTCATAAATACATCGATTTATTGAAGTAGGGATTTACATGTGTAGGTTAAATTCTCTGTGTTTTCAATTTTTGGGTTGATGCGAGTGTGAAGTAAGGCGGGAAAAACGTGACACAATATACCCCACCGTTTAAGCGGTACATATGGGTTTTCACGTAAGACGTGTATATTAAATACAGTAGTGAAAGTGTGTTTGATAGGTGTTCAGTAGTAATATTGTTTTTGTGAATTGCTTCAAGAATTTTCAGTATGGCGTATAGTAAAACAGGGATTGGTCTGGAGAATGAGGATGATGACTGGGAAAAGGTACACATTAATTTTTGTAGCTTTGATGAACTTTTGACAATCCCGACAGTTGGGGAAACAACAGCAGATCGCATATGGGATTTGAGAAAACATGGTGAAATTACTCCAGAAATTTTAGCTACAGTGCCACATATCAAGATGCACAGAATTCAAGAGTACATTATTTATTGCACACTAAATGAATACATGTTCGTGGACAAATTGGATGAGGACTTTGAGGATAAGTGTACTTTAGACGAGGCAAGTGATGCAGAGGACACAGTGATTGAGAATCTTAAAAAATCGTCGACTCCCAAGACATCTGAGGGGCAGTCAGAAATGGGGTCTAGGAGGCTAGCCTGTAGTTTCATTCCTCCGCCTGCTGGGGAAAAAGTGAAGAATGAAGTAAATATAGGAAGTATGGCACATGCTACAACTACAGATGAAACACTGAAAGGTAAAAAGGCTGTTTCTTTTAAGACAGACCAGAGTAAGTTAGGACAAGATTGGCTTGAGACACCATTGAAGGCACCGCTATTTCAGCCACCAGCGGCAAGTAGTTACTTGCCCTTTAAAGACAAAAGCGCACAAGAAAAGGTCAAGTTTAATATACAACCTCCGTTGACTACACCAGCGGCATATAATTTCCCGTCTGAACCGGGATATCTGTCGCGGAGTGAACCTTACATCTGTAAATCTGAACCAGAGTGGTACACCACACCAAATGTGACACAAACAGGTGAAATGCAGACGGCACGAGTTGTACAGAGACCAAAACCTGCGAGGATGTATGCCAAAGGTGGGATAGATGGCAAGACAAGTCAACCTATTTTTCCCACAGCATTTCCAGACCCGGAACAGGTCTGGCCTAGCCAGTACGCCCCGAGTCAGTTCAACCAAAATAGCAGAGTAACCAATGCGGTTCCATTGAAGTCTCTCAAGTTTGATGGCTCAGACAAAGGTGATGATTGGGTATCATTTCTGGGGAAATTTGAGATGTATGCTGAGATGCATGGGTTGCCTGAACAGGAGAAACGCGCACATCTATGTTGGGCAATGACTGGTAATGCGGCACGTTTTTGTTTAGGCCGAGTGAGAAGAAATAAAAATATCACTTATGATGAGCTAGTTCAATGCATGGAGAAAAGGTTCAACCTTCGAAAACTTACAGAAACTGTGAGAATACAATTTCAAAGTGCCCGACAAGCACCAGGGGAAGATCTTGATGATTCGGCAGAGAGACTGCTGAGTCTGGCCGATAAGGCATTCCATGAATTGCCAGAGGAATACGTGACAAGTGAAGTGATAAACAAGTTGTGCCAAGAATGTCTAGATAAACATGCTGGTAGTGTAGCCGCTTCATTTAGGCCTTGGACAGTGGACGAGGCACTAGAGAGAATCAAATGGCAGCAATATAGTGACAAGGCTGTGTTTGGAAATAGTGTGCGAACCCGCAATATACGGGAAACAGCAGAGCCAGAGGAGGTTTCCGATTCTGAAGAACCTTCAGTGAACACAGTGAAACTAGGTCACAATGATCAGCTTGCCAAATGTATGGATAAGATTGCAGAGAGTATGGATCGAAACACAAAAGCGATTCAAGCCAATATTGGTAAAGTCCAAGATAATGTAAATCGAAACTTGAAGACTGTACAGGAAGAGATGAATAGTATGGAGAAAAGATGGCGACAGGAATTAGCCGGCATTCAAAATACTGTATCAGATATGAAGAATGTGAGGGAAAATCAAGCATCAGGAAATGTTGTAAGGCCTAGGAAAGACCAGAAAGCAGCATATGATTGCTACAATTGTGGGGAGTTTGGACACTTGGCCAGATTTTGTAAACAACCAAGGAAAAATCAGCCAAGTAACTCTATACCGTATACCCCACCAAAGCATAATTTAAACGGGAAAGGGTCGGCCAAGGAGGCGTAAAACCGACCCCAGTTTCTGAAAATCGCCAAAACACATCAGTTCATAGTGACCACATGAAACCTGAGGAAACAGCTGTTATTGGCGAGACCCAGCTATATATGTGTACAGATGTGAATGGTAGTAAAGTTGGCAATAACACTGAGTCAAATTCTGAGGTAAGAAATGAGGAACTGAATCAGGAATTGACATCAAGCACGAAGAATGGGGAAAGTCAACAAGACACTCAGAACACAGAGGTACAGGTGGTTCAGCAGACAGACACAATGGTAGGGTCACCGTTTACCACGGTTATCCCTGAAGAAAATATTGTGAGTACTAGTACAGATGCTGTGTCACCTGGTATGTTGGTGACGGATGGTTCTGAGAGGATATTTACAACAATGCAAATGGGAAATTCCTCTATTTTGCAATTGAGTTTAAAATTAGGAGATGTTCTGGTGGAGGCGGCAGTGGATACAGCAGCAGAAGTTACCATTATATCAGACGAGTTGTACGCCACCCTTGAACCAAAACCACAAGTGTTGAGAGAAACTATGATGCATGCAGCGGGTCGTGGTATGATGATGAAGACGTTCGTGGTTGGTCCCGTATATTTGAAGATTGGGTCTAAGTCGTATGCGACGGAGGTATACGTAGCCCCAATAAAGGATGATATGCTGTTAGGATTGAACTTTATGGTAACTTATGAAGTGGTAGTAGATCTGAAGAATCATGCTGTCCACATTGGAGGTGAAAAGTTGGATATATCCACTGGACCGAAGAGGATAATTCCTATAATATCACATGTAGTGCTGGAAAAACGTACAGTAGTTCCACCCCATTCTGTGGTGCATGTTCCAGCCCAGCTTGAGAGAAAGATGGAACAATACGTGATAACACCATGTAATGAGAATTTGCCAATTTTGATACCAAGGTGTCTGTACAAGAATCAAGATCAGCCAGTTGTGTGTTTAGTGAATGCATCAGATAGGTACTTCACTAATAAGAAAAATACAGTGGTAGGAACAGCGGAAAATGTTCTCGACTCAGAACAATATGTAAGAGCTGCATGTGTTACAGAGGCAGATTGCAGCGAGGATAATCCTGTCCCAGAAGAGCTCCTCAAACTAATAAACAGCCTCAGTAGCAAGTTATCTGGAGAAGAGAAACAAAAGTTGGAGTCTTTATTGTTGGAATTTAGTGATATTTTCTCCAGAGATGAATTTGACATAGGTACTTTTAAAGAAGTTGAGCACAGTATTGATACCGGTATTGCGCAACCTATAAAACAGAGAATGCGAAGGACGCCATTACAATTTGTGGAGGAAGAAAAACAGCAATTGTCACGAATGTTAGCATCTGGGGTTATTGAGCCCAGTGTTTCAGAGTGGGCTTCAGCACCAGTGCTCATAAGAAAATCAGATGGCAAGGTGAGATATGCAATAGATTACCGTAAACTCAATACGGTGACAAGGAAAGATGTGTATCCTTTGCCATTGATCGAGGAATGTTTGGATACATTGGTCGACAATGAATGGTTCTCTAAACTGGATGCTAACAGTGCCTATTGGCAAGTCAGAGTAAAGGAAGATGATCAGCCGAAAACTGCGTTTATTACAAAATATGGTTTATTCCAATTCACACGCATGAGTTTCGGACTGTGCAATGCCCCTTCTACGTACGCACGTGCCATGGACCTGGTCTTGCGCAGACTGAATTGGCAAATTGTACTTTGTTTTTTGGACGACATACTAGTAATGGGAAAGAATTTCGACGACCATGTGTGTAACTTGCGGGCTGTGTTTGAGCGTTTCCGTCAGTACGGAATTAAACTCAAACCCCGGAAATGTGATTTATGCAAAGAGGAAGTAAGTTTTCTTGGAAGAAAAGTTAACAAAAGTGGTATGGCCATAGGTGAAGAATATGTGGAGGCTATTAAAAACTGGAAAGTACCCACAAACACTAAAGAAGTAGAACAGTTCCTGGGATTTGTAAACTATCATCGGAACTTTATCAAGGGGTATTCATCAATAGCGAAGCCACTGACTATCATCACAGGGAAGAAACCCTTTATGTGGGGCCCTGACCAGCAAGGGGCATATGAGACCCTTAAGCAGGCGCTTCAAAGTACTCCAGTTTTAACATTGCCAAATTCAACTGACAAGTTTATTTTGGACACAGACGCCTCCGACACCGCCATTGGTGCAGAGCTCTTGCAGATACAAGATGGCCAGGAGAGAGTTGTGGCATATGGCAGCTTTACACTATCTGCTGCGCAGAGAAGATATTGTACTACAAGGAAGGAGTTGCTGGCTGTTGTGCGATTCACACAACATTTTAGACATTATCTGCTCGGTCGAGAGTTTCTTGTGCGCACAGACCATAGCAGTCTACAATGGATGATGAATTTTAAAGATCCACAAGGCCAGCTAGCTAGATGGCTGGAGGTTCTTAGCCAATATCACATGCAGATTCAACATCGTGCAGGAAGAATACATATAAATGCAGATATTTTATCAAGACTGCCTACCAAAGATCCTTGCAAGGAAATGTCCATTTTTATCCCCCCTACATCACTGCCATGTGGTGGATGTAAACATTGTGTAAATGTTCATGAGAAATGGCAGGATTTTGTAAAGGTTGATAATGTAATACCCTTAGCTGGAGTTCAGGCCACAGAAAGTAAGACCAAGGGAGACATGAACCAGGAAGCTAGTGAAATACCGGACAGGATATTTCATGGGCCCAAAGAGTCAGTTGCAGAAGTCTATACAACAGATGAAGGGTTGCAAGTAAACACTGTTTATGGTATTCAGTACACAACGGAACAGTTGTCAGCTGAACAAAATAAAGACCAAGATTTGCATCTGATTCTTCAATGGCTTAAGAACAAAGAGGAACCAGCTGAAACGGACCTGTTTCTAGCAGATCAAGCAGCTAAGAAATATCTTGTCAACAGAGAACAATTCTTCTTAGATAGTGAAGGAGTCCTCAGGAATACATCTAAAAACAACCTTATCAGATTAGTTGTGCCAAAGTCCCTCATACAGGAAGTTCTCTCATTGAATCATGATATACCAATGACAGGTGATCAGGGAGTGGATAGGACAAGAGCAAGGATTAAAGACAAATACAACTGGTACAAAATGAATGAGACAATCAAGGCTTACGTTCAGTCCTGTAACACCTGTAACAAGAATAAGAAAGCTTCCAGGAAGGCGAGATGTCCCTTATCACAGTACCATGCAGGCGTCCCGTTTGAACGGGTGCACATTGATTTCATGGGACCACTTCCTGAGACAGCAAAGGGAAATACTAATATTCTGGTATTAGTAGACCAATTCACTAAGTGGGTAGAAGTCTTACCACTGCCATCTCAAACAGCAGAGGAGACAGCAAGGGCCATGGTCAACGAAGTCTTCACTCGGTTTGGATGCCCCCTTACTATTCATAGCGACCAAGGGAGGAACTTTGAAAGCTCTTTGTTCAAGTCCATTTGCCAAGCCTTTAAAATCCACAAAACAAGAACCACGCCATACAGACCCTCTGCAAATGGGCAGGTGGAAAGATTTAATCGCACGATTATGGATGCTGTCCGTTGTTTCGTTAGCAAGGCGCAAACGGATTGGGATGTCTATCTCCCTCAACTTGCCAGTGCAATAAGATCATCAGTCGACAGAATGACAGGACTAACCCCCAATATGATGATGCTGGGGCGGGAGATCAACATGCCAGCCGACTTGGTTTTCCAGTCCCCCATGGAAGAGATTAGTACAGATGAGGCAGAATATGTCACCAAATTGAAGGCAGCCATTACAGAAGCTCATGAAATTGCAAGACAAAAACTGAAGTCGTCTCAGGCATACATGAAAAGAGACTATGATGTTCGCATACTGAAAACAGCCTACAAGCCAGGAGATTTAGTTTACATATTAGATATGGCTCATTTAAAAGGGAGAAACAAAAAATTAGAATCTCCTTGGAAGGGTCCGGGTGTTGTACTGGATAAGATAACGTCATATGTCTACAAAGTGCAACTCGAGAAGGTGATCACTATAGTCAATCATGACAGAATGAAAAAATGTAATGATAGAAAAACACCTAACTGGGTTCAAAAGAAACAGAAAGAGGTGTTAGATGGTACAACAGGAACTCTGGGGACAGGTGAACTTGATGTTTTCTGTTTTTGCAGAAAAGGGGATAATGGGTCATTTATGATCCAATGCGATGGTTGCGATGAGTGGTATCATGGAAATTGTGTTGGGGTTTTTTCAGAAATGGCTGACAAATGGACAGAATATTTCTGCCCCCTTTGTCAAAAGAAACGTCAAGTTTAGAGTACAGGTAAGGAAGAGAAAGGATGTAAATATATCGTGTAAATATGTTTATTTTTTTCTGTTTCAGGTCAAGATTTTCAGAATTGTTTTTGTATGATAACCGTGAGTACGGTTTCATTGAGATTGCTATAAGAAAATGTCCAGTGATGGTGAGTTGTTGGAAGAGGACAATACCTATGTCCAGTATGGGGACTCGGGTGAGCTGATTTTCAGTCGAGAGGAGGAGAAGCCGCAACCCATTAACATTCAAGAGCTCTTAGCAGAAACAGAAGAAATAACATCTGAATCAGACTGGTCAGAGCACTCCTCCCCAACGAAGAAGGCAGTCGAAGTAGAAGAGGATAGACACAATAGGATGAAGGACAGAGGAAGGGATGTTCGCTCCCGAGATTCTAGTTGCCCGGTTCAGGAGTGCGACTTTGTGGGGCGTAAATTAAAATTTCATGTCCAGTCTCAACACCTGCCTAGGATTTTGTGGGATAATCCCCAGCCACCCATTAAAGATGAAAAGGTAAATGAGTGGACTTAGTGGAGGTACCAACTCCTGCTCTTCCTTGCAAGATGTCTTGTGAAGTCTGAGTCAGTGGAAGATTTGGCAAGATGGACTGAGGAATTTGCATCCCCTTTGGTACCTGTCCAGTCACAGATTATTGCTCGTTCTCAGGATCAGATGAGAAAGTTGTCCAGGTGGATGAGATGGGTTGACCCTGGTACCTTCCAGCTGACACCAATCAATTCTCTGAGCGTGTTGATTCACTGGAGGTACCAGGTAATATACTATCATAACCTGCAAGCTGCTCAAAAACTTCAATATTTAAAATTTGGCCATGAATTTATGTCATGTGTGGAAAATGTGCGTGAACCTGATTTTCCTTATGCACTGTCACATTCCAGAAATGCCAGATTATTGTCGGACAGAGCTCGTGAAGATGTGACTTCTGAGGAACCTTCACAAAAAGTACCTCGGCTATCTAAGTAAATTAGGAAGGATAAAGTTGTGTGTTTGAAGCTACGTGTATATATGTGTACATAATAAATTTTCCCCCAAGCATAGTTCAGATAGGAAACTGGGCTAAAGTGGTGTTGAAATTTTTTTTTTCTCTGTTGTTCTTTCCCTAGAGATATTCCCGGTTATGCGGGAAGAGTTTAAAATTTTCATTATATGTTGAATGAAAACAAGTGTTTTCTAGCTAGGATGCAGGGGCATCCCAATTTTTTAAAAGGGGGGAGAATGTAGTAGGTTAAGCTATTCGACAGACATGACTGACGTACGACCTACCTATTTCCGATGTACATATGAGAACTAGTTGAGAGAACCAGTTTCGGAGAGATACGAGGATAGACGATCGACACCAGACGACGGTTTTCACACAGACTTCTACGAACCTGGTAATTGTTCATGTAATATTTTAAGGTCAATAAATATTACCACAGTTGTAATATTATATAGGGAATATTAACTTCAAATCTGTGTCCATGCACCTTTAAACTTAATATTTCGACGAACTGTTAATTAACACTGGTAATTTCCATTCCTATGTTTGCCCGTGGGGATCCGGGTTAGAATAGGTCCTCAGTACCCCTTTGCTTGTCGTAAGAGGCGACTAAATGGGGCGGTCCTTCGGATGAGACCGTATAAACCGAGGCCCTGTGTCACAGCAAGTGTGGCACGATAAAGACCCCTCCCTGCTCAATGGCCCTGAGTGCCGAGCATAGGCCCAAATTTGCAGCCCTTCACCAGCAATGGTGACGTCTCCATATCAGTGAAATATTCTGGAGAGGGACGTTAAACAGTAAACAATCAATCAATCAATCATTCCTATGTCAATACTATATGTCCTGGTGAGCTTGAGATAAAAGATACTACAGAACCGTCATATCTGTTTCATACTTGCATATTTTACTTGAAAAAGACATAAGTGGAAATCTAACATCCAAACTATATGATAATATACAATAAATTTCCCCTTTTGAGGTCAACATTGTAAAATAAGGACCAGAGGCCTGGCCCACGAGATGATCTGACCTGACCGAGGCCGCTTCCGGCCGAGGTCAGGGCAGGTCATCAAGTGGGCCAGGTCGAGGGTGCTTCTTTCACTATGTTGAACTCACAAGGGTTAATCAATTGTTTTATTATACCGAAATATAACGAAAACGAAATATGAATCTCTAAAACCTTTATCAATTCTTTCTTTGGTCGGGATCGAGATTCGCTACTCTCCGTGTAGTGAGGTTGTTTACATTGACGTCTGCAAGTCGTGTATCATGATTTACTGGTAAAAACAATACTTGGTTTATAGCGACATACATTGTTATAAATAGTGATTACTTTTCCTCTACACAGAAAAAAATCTAACACCGAATTCATCTCTTTAAAGAGCCGCTTCCACATTACATTGCACTGGTAAATTAATTCCCAAACAAATTGATAAAACAAGAATATCAGCTGTCTCTTTAAAGGCCATATCATAATTTCTATGGTCAATACAATGACGTTGTCAGCAAATACAACTTATTATTGGGTCAAATGCTGACAGACTTTTTCTCTTAAAATTGTTAGTCATACTAACTTGTCAACAGATTTTTCCGTTATTTCCCGATCATGACGCGGAGCACACGGCGGGTGCTACCAGTCGACAGGGAAAGCTCACTCCTACATGGCTTCTTATCCCACACCTGTTGTTTTGGAGGTTCATGTT